>NW_019397209.1:38089-94155 GCF_000591075.1 Eurytemora carolleeae
AGAATCATTTAGAGGGGGTTATGTTTCTCAAGATTTCACTTACACACAACGATGCAATTCTTGAATCAATTAAATATATCTTCTCACACTGCAGTCACACATCAACTAAATTCTTTAATTCAAGAAATATATTAAGCATCATAATTCAAAATTTAAATTCACACCAACGTATATTAGAAAGATAGATAGTTAGATATAGACAGAAAACAAGATAGATAGATACAAAGATAGATAGATAGATAGATAGAAAAATAGATAGATAGATAGATAGATAGATAGATAGATAGGTAGGTAGATAGATATATAGATAAATAGATAGATAGATAGATAAATTATAAATAGATAGATAGATAGACAGAGACAACAAGTAAACCTCAGGCCGGAGTATGAAACTTAAAAACAAAAATAAATGAAACAAGTAAACCCAGTTTCGGAATAAATTTTTTCAAATCTTTTCTGATACCTTTTTAAGCGTGTAGGTAATTCAAATTTGTTGCTCTTAATGTCTGTAAAAGTCTCTTAATTAAAGGTCCCCTGACCAATTTGTTAAAATTGAACCATTTTTTTAGCACACCTTTAAAAATTTTATTTTAGAAATTTTCGAAGTTCGTTCATATCCTTTATACTTTTACATGTAATTGGAATCATTTATGAAATTTGTAGAATAGTCAAAATTTTCGTTGTAGAGTCCAAAAACGTCTTAAATGCTCTGCTTTTTGAAAATAATAAATGTTCACAAGTCAAGGGCGTATACAGGGGGGGGGGCATGNAAACTATGTTCATGACATGAAACACTTGCATCTACATTAGCTGTACAAAACAAACAATAAACTCAAAAAATGTTTCATGTTTATGTTTCTACAAAATTGTCAAACTCGTGAAAACAGCGAAATTAAATTCTTGTCATGAATAACAAGAATACAATATCTTCAAGACTCAAAAAAAGAAAATAGAAAAGAATGTAAAATCTTTTTCTTGAAAAATTATTTCACACAAATTTTAGACAAATCTAGAAGAATTCTATTTGGTCAAGAACTCGAAAACTTAATAAATTTTAGCGGGTTTTCTTTTTTTTACCAAATCTTAATTTATCTATTAAAAAAACATCTAGTTGTAATGACCTTGACTATTACTTTTGAATTGAGAATCATTTAGAAAACTTCTACTTTCATGAAAATAGTCGTCTTTATACACAAATTTTTTAAAGGTGTTAAAAGCAGACTGATTAGGGAATGCTTTTTTTGGAGGGGGCAACTGTAACTTGTAGGGGCAATAAGTGGAGTAATCCCTGCTATTCAGGGCCTGAATTGTTCTGGGGTAATTATCTGCAAGATTCTAAGGTGGGGGGGAGGGTAATCAACACCAAGATACAAGGGGCGGGGATATTTGAAACGCGTTCTAAGTCATCTAGAAATGTTTCAGTTAGAGTTTTAATTTGTCTGTATAATTGTAAATTCTGTCAGTTTGGCATGTGAATCGCCGTGTTACCTCTCTTTACTTAAACCCTCCCTTACTCAGAACAGAACCTCCCACCTCTCAACCCATTCAAACCTGTTCCTTGGAACCATTCTCGATCAAGAACACAAAGAACGGAACGTGGATAGAATAATTGGAATAAGAACGAGCAAGGAACCACCGATGTAGCAGAAGGCTCTCGTTCTAGAACAAGGAATGAAAGATCTTGCAGAAGGCTCTCGTTCTACAGAACGAGGAACAAATGATCTAGCAGAAGGCTTTCGTTCTATAACGAGGAACGAGCAATCTAACAGAAGGCTCTCGTTTTATGAACGAGGAACGAACAAATTAATAAATAAAAACAGGAACATGTCCATCCCTACTCTTATATCCTGAAAATTATATTGTTATATGTTTCAATTAAATACAAAACACAGTCATATCAAAACTTGATTTTCAGACATGCATATTGCATATTATTTAGTATTTGCACATTATGCTAGAAGGGGGGGGGGGNAGTCAGATAACATACATTTTTTACAATACGTCTCCCCGAATTCAAAATAGATTCTGCAAATCTAACTATTTGTATGAAAATTGAAATAAGACTTGACAAGTTACTGTGTTAACATATCCGTCATATTACAAGAATTGTTGGCTTGCTCACTACTACACCGCTAAAAAAAAATAAGCATTAACTATCGTAAAGGGCCGTCAAGTTATCGTACCAACCTAAACGTATACCTTGTGTAGCCCTTGGGCCTTGATATAATGAATGTTAGGAGTTAGGATGTTTCTATCCGTGTATATGATTTGAATAAGTTAATTATAAAAAGTTGAAACGACAAGCATTTAAAAATGTTAAAACTGATGTTTGTTTATTTCTAGAATGGGTGAAGGGAATCCCAAGTGTAATCTGGAAATTGGAAAACATTTGTTCTCTTCTGTAGAAATAGAACTAGAATCCTACCTTACCTTTTTATATATTCAACAATAGATAATACAGTGAGTTCCACAAAACTGTGGCATAGTAAGATGGCATTTAAGTGATTATTTTGTGTAAAAGATGTTGTTTTTAAACCCAATATTGTTACCAATACCTTGAAACCAACTTAACTTGAGTCTAAAAGTCATCTTCCATATTTCACAGTTTTAAATTTTTGCCCTTTAAAATAATGTTTTAAAAGGATAATTTTTTAATTATTTCATCAAAAAAGGGCCATTCATCTTAATGTTCGCACTGAAAGCATTCTATTAGATTTTATAAAAGATTTATTAAAGTGAGATAAGATTTTATCACAGTTTTATCAATATCTGTTTAAATTCTATCAGAATTTTGAATTTGTAGACGACCGAGTGCTCGAGTATACGACAATACTAAAATATGTATTCGTAGTTTTAAAAAGGGATAAAAATAGTAAAGAGGCCTTTTATGCGTTGTATAAAACTACTAGCCTTTTAGGTCCCATCTTCTATTTTAATTGTGAACATTGTCTCTTTGTGTACATCGGAAAACAAAACAATAAAAGTTCTCACTTATTAACAAAAACTTTCGTGGATTTTCAAAATTTTCAAAAATTTAATGAAAATCAAATTTTAATGGAGACAAGTATCTGAAATTTTGATCATTCATAAACCTTCCCTAAGGCCCCGTGAGGTCCCACAAAATTCGGGCCTGATTGGTTCAGCCGTTTTGACGTTTATTGGATACAAACAAACAGTCAAACAAACAAGCACCCACCCAGACAAGCTAAATTTATATATCTTAGAAATAAATAAATTATAACATTCTCATTTGTCATATCTAGTTCCCACATCAAAATTTGAGGCAATTCGGCGTTGGTTTACACACATTATCGCTTCCAAGTTCCAATATTAAACTTGGTCGTCTTTGAATTGTTAAATATAGTGGAACTCACTTTTTGAATGAGTTTTAATTCCTTAGCTAGCTTTATTTGTCTATCATTTTAACCTTTTTGCCAGAAACTTGAATTTTGTAATTCATATATCTTTGCGACCCGAAATCGTACTCGTCTAAGTTTGAATTATCAAAGGTTTGCACCATCCCAGTTGCAAAGTTATAGGGATTGGAAAATTTGAGTTTGTAGCAAGAACTCATTTCCTCTAGACTCCCCGCGTTTTTATGGGGTGGGGGGTATATATTACGGTAATTGATAGATAGATAGATAGATAGATAGATAGATAGATAGATAGATAGATAGAAAGATAGATAGATAGATAGATAGATAGATAGATAGATAGATAGATATTCATCAGATATTTAGTTTGAAGATGTTTTCAATTCCAAATTTTTTTTTAACAATTTATTATTTTTGAATTTTTAATTAATTTTGAAAAAACATGAAAATTTTGTCGAAACCAGTATTTATTGGAACACTCTGCTCAATTGTAGTTGTATGAGTAGGTCTGAAGTACAGTTTCACGGATGATGCTTAGGTCGGAAGAGTAGTTTAGCGGATGATGTGTAGGTCGGAAGAGTAGTTTAGCGGATGATGCGTAGGTCGGAAGAGTAGTTTAGCGGATGTTTTCTCGTAGTTATCAGTTTTATTGTCTATCTAAGAATGATCAGAATTTTATAATTTTATAATTTTGTAATTTTTACGCCACATTTCAGTTTTTTCTAAACTTTATGCTCAATTCATAAACTTTGATTTATAGAAAACTAATAAAACCGTTTAAACCCCATCTTTTGGAAGTTTTTTTGTACTCATAACTAAGTAACAAATATACTGCTGCTGAATATTGATTAGCAACGTTTTTACATTGATTTGATTTTCCCTCTGTACCTTACATAATACCTTAATATACATACCCTTTCAGGGGGTGGGATGAGTGAGATGATGGAACTGGTGAATGAGGTCGGGATGAGTTTGAATGATAAGAATAATCATCTTTATCTCCTATACGCCAAACCAATAGAAACAAAGGTTCCTGATTATTCCATCTAATGTGATCCCAATGATGTTGGTATGAGAGGCAGAAATTCACCATATTGTTGTTGCGAACAAATGGAAGTACACACTACACATGTCATACTGTAGACTGTATAATGCAAGGGAGTGTTTATTATTCTGTTTTTCATATTTCATCTCCTAAGTTTATTACTGAAAAAAAAAATTTATAAAATTAAAAATTTCTACAGGCAGTATTCTCCCAACTACTAATAAAGTCGAGCTGGGTCAAACTATCAGGGTTGTATGATTACTATGGTACGACAGAAGTTTGACTCGGAAGGGTATAAATGTAGAGATTATACAAAATATTTTGTTGTATTGTGTATTTGATTTTATTCTGAACCAAACTATATAGTTTTACTAATACCTATCAGGACATGAAACCTAATCAGTTTATTCATATATGCTTTTTATCTTACTACTGTAAACACAATAAACATGATGTATATTGATAAATATATTGCTGTTTAGAAACAATATACTGATCTAATAGATATGGATCGAGAAAGAGCGTACATGTGTAAAAAATATAAAATTTAGTTTATTTTGTCTTTGCTTAGCAAACTGAAAGTGAAAAATCAAAATAAACAGAATTTTCAAATGTTGAATAATTCTTCAGTCATTTATCGATGATAGACCATCTACGAAAAATTAAAATCGAAAAAATAAGATAAACATGTGGAAGACGATGTTTTGCGGCCTCCAAAACAGAGTTCCACAACAGAAGAAGAACGCGGGATTATCGATATACTCGTGTGATCAGTTTTTAGTAGTTATATAAAGTTGCTGGTTATAAAGAAATATATATTGGAATACTTCTAACCTAGTTTTGATAGAGTCCGTCCTCCGACCTCTATAAACATTCGATTAAAATAAAAATTTTGTTTAAATCATATCTTCTCATTCCGAAGAACTCCTGAACCCCAGAACCGAAAACAAAGGTAATTTATCAGCTTGTTATAAAAAATAATTTATTAATTTCTGTGTGTCTGTTTGTTTGAATGTCCGGTCATATAGAAGAATACCAGCAAATACCAGAGCCTATCGAAGACCACCAGAGAAAACCGGGGAATACTGGAGAATGCCGGAGAAAACTGGACAATATCGGAGAATACCAAAGAAAAACAGAGAACACCAGAGAATACTGGAAATACCGGAGAATACCGTAGAATATCAGAGAATACCAGAGAATACTGGAGAATACCGGAGAATACCAGAGAATACCAGAGAATACTGGAAAATACCGGAGAATACCGGAGAATACCGGAGAATACCAGAGAATAATGGAAAATACCGGAGAATATCGGAGAATACCGGAGACTACCAGAGAATACCGGAGAATACCATAGAATACCGGAGAATACCATAGAATACCAGAGAATACCCGAGAATACCCGAGAATACTGATGAGAATACCGGAAATACCTAAGAATATTGGAGAATACCAGAGAATACCGGAGAATACTGGAGATTACTGGAGCATACTAGAGAATATTAAAGAATACTGGTGAAAACCAGAGAATACCAGAGAATACCAAAGAATACCTGAGAATATCAGAGAATGCCTGAGAATAATGGAGAATATCGGAGAATATCGGAGAATACCGGAGAATACCGAAGAATACCAGAGAATACTGGAGAATACTGGAGAATACTGGAGAATACCGGAGAATACCAGAGAATACCGGAGAATACAGGGGAATATCGGAGAATACCGGAGAATGCCAGAGAATACCAGAGAACATTGCAAAACACCAGATAATACCAGAGAATACTGGAGAATACCGGAGAATACCGGAGAATACCGGAGAATACCGTAGAATACCGGAGAATACCGGAGAATACCGGAGAATACCGGGGAATAGAGGCGGAGATATCGGAGCAAAATATGGAACCTCCTTTTTTCTTCAGTTCGTTCTATCCTCTCTTCACAATCATACAAAACATACATTACATACATTACATACATTACATACATTGCATACATTACATACATTATATACATTACATACATTACTTACATTACTTACATTACATACATTACATACATTGCATACATTACATACATTATATACATTACATACATTACATACATTGCATACATTACATACATTATATACATTACATACATTACTTACATTACATACATTACATACATTGCGTACATTACATACATTGCATACATTATATACATTACATACATTATTTACATTACATACATTACATACATTGCATACATTATATACATTACATACATTATTTACATTACATACATTACATACATTGCATACATTATTTACATTACATACATTACTTACATTACATACATTACTTACATTACATACATTACTTACATTACATACATTACTTACATTACATACATTACATACATTGCATACATTACATACATTACATACATTGCATACATTACATACATTATATACTTTACATACATTACATACATTGCATACATTGCATACATATAGCCTTTACATGCAAGAATAATAATACCAACAAACAGGAATTTCACTTGGAAGAGACACCTAGGGACCAAAAAATCGTTCTTGAAAGTAAATTATATATTTAAAAAAATAAGATTATGATTAGAATTTTGATGTTAAAAATTTTGAAAATTGTTTATGATCTTTAAACTCCACAGGAGTGACCAGAATTTAATTCGTCATTTATAACTTGTAACCTTTGTGAGAGTAAAACCTTTTTTTGCCTGTTTGGACAATTTACATTTATAACTTGTAATATCTACGGTCCGGGTAAAATAATGCTATACTCCGTCAATTTGTATAGATCTTACGCTCATTGGTATGAGTCTTTTTAAACAATTTTCTCCTTTTAGAACGAAATAGATATAGAAGTAAAATTAGAAAAGATCAGATTCCTTCCAGTAACCCCCTTTAATTTAATAGATATAGAAGTAAAATTAGAAACAATCAGATTCCTTCCAGTAACCCCCTTTAATTTAATAGATATAGAAGTAAAATTAGAAACAATCAGATTCCTTCCAGTAACCCCCTTTAATTTAATAGATATAGAGGTAAAATTAGAAACGATCAGATTCCTTCCAGTAACCCCCTTTAATTTAATAGATATAGAAGTAAAATTAGAAACGATCAGATTCCTTCCAGTAACCCCCTTTAATTTAATAGATATAGAAGTAAAATTAGAAACGATCAGATTCCTTCCAGTAACCCCCTTTAATTTAATAGATATAGAAGTAAAATTAGAAACGATCAGATTCCTTTCAGTAACCCCCTTTAATTTAATAGATATAGAAGTAAAATTAGAAACGATCAGATTCCTTCCAGTAACCCCCTTTAATTTTTCGCGAACACTCTGTTTCAACTTTCCATATGTCAAATCAAAAGCTTTGAAAAATGTATAAAAGATTATTTGTCAAATATTTATTAAACTATTTTCAAGACAAAAACATTGATAACTTTTTCAGAATCAGAAAAGCTCTGAATGCTTTTGAAAAGTTTATCTATTTTGACAGTATATATTTGACAAGTTTGCTTTCAGCTAGATTTAAAATGTGTATAGATATCTGAATAAACTGAACTCAACTCAGAGAAATTAATTATTTGCAAATGTACTACATACTGCTTCAAATATGATGGAACAAATTATTTCAAGCTATTTCAAAAGTAAATCTAATTTCAATCATAATTTTTCCTTTTTAATTTGTTTAGAACCAATCTAACATAGATCCAGGCTGCTCTGAAAAGTTACATCGATTTTTAAGACCGGGTCAGCACTCAGTTTACTCAATTATAGCGACGCCATGGCCTTTAATTTTCCTCACTAACTCACTTCTACTTTTTTTCTGCGGCCAAATCAAGGTTTTAGAAAGAGTCTGGTTACTCTCGATGCGATCTTTGTACGAAAAATGTCGTCACCTAAGATAGAAAGATAAAATCCTTATATGACGTCACTGGCGAGAGGTACGTCATTTGAGATTTTTATGCATCTTTCTTAGGAAACGGCTTTTTCCGTAAATTGGAGCGCATTGAGAGAAACCAACCTTATTATTCAAACTTGAACCTGCCAAATATACATGTACACTTACAGCTATAATGCACTTGTTTCTTTTGTATAGTATAAAAAAGTTGGCGAAATTGTGCGTGAGAGCCTGCCTTGATCGCAATGGGATCAAATTGAAAAAATCTAGAATAGTATAAAATGCCTTATATGATTTATATTTATATTTAAACATATAAGAAAATACAGTTTATATGGATGGAGTATATTTCAGTAATCAATTTTAAAAAACTGCTAAAATCCTATAAACAACCTAATCGAAAATGGCCAGTTCGACCTATTCAAAACTCTTGACAATGTTCAAAAAAATCTGAGAGTATTTGTTTTTTGGTAACACTGATTACTCTTCATTAGCTGGATCCAATGCCACTGATTAAACTTCATTAGCTGGATCCAATGCCACTGATTACTCTTCATTAGCTGGATCCAATGCCACTGATTAAACTTCATTAGCTGGATCCAATGCCACTGATTACTCTTCATTAGCTGGATCCAATGCCACTGATTAAACTTCATTAGCTGGATCCAATGCCACTGATTACTCTTCATTAGCCTGGATCCAATGCCACTGATTAATCTTCATTAGCTGGATCCAATGCTATTCCCTTCTGATTTGTTAGACAAATGTTGTCTGTTGTCTGTTGTCTGTTGTCTGTGGAAACATTTTGAATTTTACTGGGAACGAATCAGTTTAAAGTAAATTATTGAGGATTCATTTGGTTCAGACAGATGAGTCTTCAATTCTTTATCATGGAAGAAGAGAATTTTCGCTCAATCAAGAAATTAAATCAATTTTGGCGCTTCACACAGCTTCCTTGATTGCAGAATAAATTGGTCCCAGGAATCATCTGAAAGACATTGCTTTGTCAGCCTCACTTCAAAATAAAGAGCCACAACTTCAAAAAGGTTTTCCTATTGTGTTACAAAATGATACATAGTGATAACCAGAAAGCTCTTAAATAGGAAGACGACTTGTGGACTCAAGTTATGACTTAAAAGCAGTTGTGTGTGTGTGTAAACAGGCCTATTTCACTTAAAAGTGATTTTAAAGTGGGTTCATTTATACCTTTTACATTAGAGGCCGTACCGATACAATAAGTGGGTACATATACCTCGTACACTAGAGAGACTGTGCTGGTACAATAAGTGGGTACACATGCCTCGTACACTAGAGAGACTGTGCTGGTACAATAAGTGGGTACACATGCCTCGTACACTAGAGACTGTGCTGGTAGAATAAGTGGGTACATATACCTCGTACACTAGAGACCATGCCGATACATTAAGTGGGAACACATATCTCGTACACTAGAGACCGTTCCGATACAATAAGCTGGTACACATACCTCGTACACTAGAGACCGTGCCGGTACAATAAGTGGGTACACATACCTCGTACACTAGAGACCGTGCCGATACAATAAGAGGGTAAACATACCTCGTACACTAGAGACCGTGCCGATACACATAATTAAACTAAAAATTCAAATACATTGACAATCTCTTTGGAGTTAAAAGAAAAGAAAAATATTGAAAAAAAATTATAATTTCCTCAACAATTCTCTTTTTTAATAAAATAACCAAAATAATTTTCTCTTTACATGCAAAACCTTGTAATAAGAAAAAAAATTTTAACAATGTTTTTCTGATTTCTTTTTTTGTAATCATAATTCTAATTTATAGTATAAAATAATATGATACATAGTAAATAATTTCAAATGTTCATCTTTTTTCTACTTTTTCTATCTGCACAAAAAGAAACAATTAGTTGTCAAGAAATCATATGCTGAGTGAAAGAATAAGGGGAAATTATTTTTTCTTATTTCTGCCACATCCGGATGCTCTGTATAATATTACCAAGAAAGAACATTAAATTGATAAAGAACCCACTATATATAAATATAAATAGACAATTGATACTATTTCCAAGTTCCATATAAAGTTTAGTATCATATATATATGAAATTAATATGCTTCCTTGTAATTGTGTAAGAATATCGAAAATAAGATTTATTTTTACTGTTTAAATATTTTTAAATGTCCAAAGTTATATTTTTTGATAGATTTTTTTTTATCTTGTGAATCCTAAGATCACGATTTTTTAATTTAAAGCGAAGGGTTGAAAATAAGTTTCTATCTTATCTTGAATCTATGGTACACCGTACATATCAAAACTTTTCAGAAGTTTGATGAAATGTTTGAGTAGGAAAGTTTTTAGTTAGTTCAACCTTAAGAAATGTTATACATTCCTGCTCCGTAACTAAAAATATAAATATTTCATAAATGATTTATTATGTAGATATTTACAAGGAAAACACTGTAAAAATATCCAGAGGTGAGGTGTGGGGGGAAAATTCCACCCTGGAGTACAGCATACTTGCACAGCACAGCTCATTCAATTTAATTTTCAAAAAAAGGATTTAAAAAGTCTTAGCGCCACTGAATTCCTCGAAACTTAGCTGAAATGTTAAAATGCTAAAATCGGCCNAAATGTTAAAAATAATTTAAAGAGTTAATAACTTTTGGTGCGAGAAAAAAAGAATTTAGAATAAATTGAACTGAGTTAACAGAACCTAAATGCAAATTTAAACCTTGAACCAGCAAATATAATCCAAACGTTTCAAGCTTAAAGGATTATTTATAAAAAGAAATGTTGATATAAATTTTGTAAATGTCCAAACCACGATAAATAATTGACTGCAGATGTTATTTGAACATTTTTAGAATATTCATTTCGATTTTATTTTAGTTTTAAGAAATGACGACTCGAAAATCGAAATATATGTCAGCGTGAGCTGATACTCAAAAAGAGCCGCAAAGCACCATAAAATATAAAAGTTATGTTTATTCATCACTTTCATAGATAATACAGGGTTCCCCACAAAGAATGAGCAATGGAAGGACGACCCGAAACTCTTAAAACTCTTAATACGATCTCAAGATTAAATCGAGACTTCTACCTTGAATTTAGTAGTTTGACCTCGTTTCTAATGATTTCGTAAAGAACGAAACAATTTAACAGCTTCATTTATTTATTTATATTAGGAAACAGAAATTATGAATTTCGTACAGTCGTCTCTGAAGTCTCATCCTTTCTGAGCAGCAGGGAATAAAAATAAACGGAAAGGAAATGGCGCTGGTCTGCACTGCTTTGCAGACGGGTTCGTTATTACACACGCACACTCTTTTGGTACAGACACACAACATGACTAGAGTCAAGAAAATTGCAGAACAATGTCGTCAATTATAATTAAGCTTGAATAACGAGTAGTTTACTGTAAAATGTAATCAAATTATATACTTTGCATGAAAATCTGACTTTAATATATAAATAATATACTACATGTATACTTATTTTTATGTAAACAATTAACAATAAACAAATTTACTCTCCTAGACTGTACAAATACCGAGATTCTTATGTACTATACCTACAGTCCACGCCTTCGATTCGGTATTACGTACACACACTCTCTTTTGGTACAGACACGCACACACCCCTTCGCAAACGAGCTATACTAAGTCGAACTTCGACTTACCTTGTCACACACTTCACACACAAACGCACACACACACGATACTTTAAAGCCTAATATCTCAGTTATTTTTATAGATTTAAGGCTAAAACTTATTCAGGGTACTAATGTAAACATTCCTAATTTACTCCTGCAAAATTTATTAAAATCCGCGAATCTTCGATTTACATATACAAGTGTGCTGTTGACAGCACAGAAACTGACATCTTCGGATAACCCTCTTCGGCTAACCTCTATCCTTCGACTTAAGTAAATACAATTTTCGATTTACCCTGTAGGTTTGCATACATGACGTTTCCGCCCCCTGGTAAGTAGTCCTTTATTCCTTGAAAAGTAGGATAACAAATTTATAAGCAAGATACTCTTTAGTTATTGTTTAATTTATTCTTTAAAAAACATTGTGACGCAATTATCAAATAAAGGAAATGAACACTAAATTTCAAAATTTCTAATCCCTATATCATTGAACCTGATAATTGATATTTCAAAGATATGAATTCTATTGGAAGATCAAATGTTTACACCATGGTTGCGTAAAAATACAGGGATTGGAAAATTAGAGTTTGAAGCAGTGATCAGACCCTTTAATCGATTTTAGATAATTCCCCCCTTATCTCTTTTTTGGGAGCCCCCCCCCCTCCATAAAACCTGTAGTTGCGCCCCGGTAGCTCACACAGAGAGAATTATTTATAACTCTGCATCAAGTTCCGGGGATAACTATATACCCTTGACCCTTGGGAACACCAATAAACATCTGAATTAAAGGGATTGTAAACACCAATAAACATCTGAATTAAAGGGATTGTAAACCCCAATAAACATCTGAATTAAAGGGATTGTAAACCCACCAATAAACATCTGAATTAAAGGGATTGTAAACCCCAATAAACATCTGAATTAAAGGGATTGTAAACCCCAATAAACATCTGAATTAAAGGGATTGTAAACCCCAATAAACATCTGAATTAAAGGGATTGTAAACCCTCCTGCTGTCAAGTTCAGTGTGAAATACAATACCCTCTCCTGCTGTCTAGTTCAGTGTGAAATTCTATACCCTCTCCTGATGTCTAGTTCAGTGTGAAATACAATGCCCTCTCCTGCTGTCTAGTTCAGAGTGAAATACAATACCCTCTCCTGTTGTCTAGTTCAGTGTGAAATACAATACCCTCTCCTGTTGTCTAGTTCAGTGTAAAATACAATGCCCTCTCCTGCTGTCTAGTTCAGTGTGAAATACAATGCCCTCTCCTGCTGTATAGTTCAGTGTGAAATACAATACCCTCTCCTGATGTCTAGTTCAGTGTGAAATACAATACCCTATCTTGCTGTCTAGTTCAGTGTGAAATACAATACCCTCTCCTGATGTCTAGTTCAGTGTAAAATACAATACCCTCTCCTGATGTCTAGTTCAGTGTGAAATACAATACCCTCTCCTGCTGTCTAGTTCAGTGTGAAATACAATACCCTTTCCTGCTCCATTCTGAAAATGTACCTACCCAAATTCATGATTTTGAACGTCGACTTTTGCGCTCAAACTCAGTAATTTTACATTGTGGAAACGTTTTATATGTCTCAAATGAATCCTAAAGAATTTGTCCACAACACTGCATACTCAGTTTAACTACCTTACATAGCCGTCCCTTTAACAGTCACTTTCATTAATATCTAAAGTTGTTACAGCGAGGCTGTGATATTTCAAATTTTGACTTTTTGATCTAATAAAATTTAAAGTTTTAAATGTGAAAACTAAAGTATATTGCACATAAGATTCATCTTTATGTTTTCGATCATAACTATTTTAATGAAGAGTTATAAAGAAGAACAGAGGCCACAAAGTTGTACTGGTGATGTCGCTTAGATTTCTGTCTAGCTTGCATCGTTCGTCCTAAGGTTGCAAAGATATAAGGATGGGGAGAGTAATCTATTCGTTCCTTTAACCAACTTTTTTTTTGCAGACTCTTCTTTTTATTCGGTCGTGTTTGCTTTATCAAGCGATGATCAGCCACCTGTGCCCTGGGAACAAATTAGTTTCAGTGTTTTAAAGAATATTCATCATAAAGAAGATTAAGAACATGAAAGAGGAGTGAAAGAACATGCTTTTTGTTAGGTTCTACATCAAAAACTGCCATGCCAATTCTAAATCATATTTTCCACTGAAAGTTAAGTCCTTACTGGAAATTATATTTTTATACATGCACAGAGACTTCCTTCGGAGCTAGTGTTTCTCATGAAATTTAACCTAAGTCAAAATCCAATCACCAAGCGTAAATCTAAAACTGATGAGTAAGAGCGTTTTTTCTAAAGTCTCTATTCATAGTGGACTTCTTTATGATATATTCACTAATTACATTGACTACATTTATTCTGTTTATTATCTTACTTAACCCCAATAACCCCCCCTATAAACGCCACTGATTGATTTAATCGCCGAACACTGTATGCAATTGCAATCTACAGTCCCCCATACTTTTATTTTCATTATCAACATTTTGATAACGTTTTCTAAAAAATCAATCTGCTAGATATATAAATATATTTCATATTTTTAACTTCACATTTTATTAAAAAAGAATTATACTAAACATAATGTTTCACGCCTCATGACGATCCTCAGTAGTCAAACTTCTTTGAACCATATATGTATTAATGTAGATATGTACACAAATATATTTATATATACACAATCTAGAATAAACATAGTAAGGGCGGACATATAAACATGTTGCAATTAACAAGATATACAATGCATAAAACAGAGAAAAGGACAGTCCAGGGAAAATTTGAAAGAAAGGGATAAAGCATGAAACAAAATAGAACAAAGGGACTAAATTATGAAAGGGAGTGACTGGCTAGGCATGATAGTTAAACTGAGAGTGCATTATTATAAAATAAGGTAACAGTATTAGTTTACTCACAAGATTTTTTTAAAATTATTAAACAAGTGCTATAAACACGTAACCATAATTCTGATGTAACCTAATGTTAAGTTTAGAAGAAGGTTGAGAAAATAGGTCATCTGTTTGTGCAATACTCAAGTTTTAAACAAAAACTTCTTAAAGTCTTCCTTGAATTTCATTGCAAAGATGACATTCGAAGAAAATTGAAAACAAAAATATTTCCAGATAATGATGATAAAGAAATAATCAATTAGACCTGGTGACTAAATGATTTAAAAATACTGAATCTTGTGATCAAACCACCAGAATTAGAGATGGGCATCGTTTTTGTGAACAAACGAATTTTTTTAGAAAGAAAACAACGATATACGAACGTTTGATCGTTAGGAAAAATGACAAAAACAAATGATATGAATCAGCTAAGAACTTTTAAATCAAGCTAAGAACGTTCCCGTGGTTATACCGAGTTCCCCTATCAATAGTTTTGGGAAATGGGTCCATGGAGTCATGAGCTATGAGCTATGACATCCAAACAAACAGACAGACGGATAGAGAAAGAGAGATTACTACTTTATTTACAAAGATAGAATCTCTTTGAAAAATATCGGTTAAAAACATGGATGGTGCGGATGGATAAATAATTAAATTGCTGCCAAAAACAAATTTAAACTTCAAGATAATTAAGTCTTTTTTCGGATAAAATTTTTTTCAATTTCAGAATTTCAACTTTTCTGGCAATCCTGGAGAGTTGGTAGGAAACCCCTAATTTAGAATCAAAAGTTTCTCAAGATTAGGGGAATGTTCTCATGATTTACGCTGGCTTACTTTACTAAACTAGGAGTGCAGATTATAGTTCTAATTTACTTATTTCAAATAAAGTTCATACAATTGATTTAAAAATGTGTCCATCCAAATAAGTTACATTTATCATCAGAAGCATAAAATAACAGATTAGATTTTAAATACAACAATAGTACAATTAAAACTATAAATGTTATACTCTCTTCAGAAATAAAATAGTATGTAAAAAACCGCATGGACAGTATATTGGCTGGGATAATGGATATATATAATAATAAAGCTCTTCTCTCATATACAAATTTATATGTTAGTGAGTGAGTGAAACATAGGAGGTAAATAAAACAATAACTCCATTTTAAGCTTGGCTCAGCTGAAAGAAGGAGTATAACCCCTGATGAGCATACAAGCCATGCACAACGATACTGGTTTTTTACTCGGCCAGCTGTGTGGACTGGTCTATTGTGGAAGATTCCACCTGATGGGGCTTTAAGGCTTTCAACTCCCCATTTGCATATGGGGTGCAGTTATGTGTTTCCTTAATTCCACTTAAGTCGGAAAGACTTAAACACAAAGGAAAACAGGGAGCAATCCCTCATACCCTTTCTACTCTCCAAACATTCTTATCTCTCTCCTACCTGCTCCACAACTCGATGTCACAAGAACTTTTTGGAGAGGCCTCAAAGCGTAGAATCAAGAAACAATAAGCAAGAAGAAAAAAGAAAATTAAACAGGAAAATTTGGAAGGGACATCTCTGATGACAAGCTCTACACTATCATATATAAATTGTTAGCAAATGGAGACAAACATTAGAGATGGGGGCTTGGAAGATGTCCTTCCCCCCCCCCCTCCATATATTGCAGCCTGACAGAATATGCATTGGAAATATGTGTTTGTGAGCTGAATCCACAAATTTAATTCAGTTGCTTACACATCTAATGTTAAGACTGTTGAGTGTACTGCAGAGGTACAAAAGGAGGCACCTTAACTTGGCTCTAAAGTTTGCAGCATGGCAAAACTGTAAAGATGCTGAATTTTTTTAATTTGCTAAAATATAATTATAAGATGTGCGAACAATAAGAAAATGTAGATCAAGAAATATAGAAAAGTCATTTATTATATAACTATTTAAAGGGAGTGACCGGCTATGTAAGGTAATTGAACTGAGTATGCAATGCTGTCGAAAAGTTCTTTAGGATTCATTTGAGACATATATTTCACTTCTTAAAGATCTGTAAATCCTGAGTTTGAGCGCAAATTTGACGTTCAAAACTCCTGATTTGGGGGTGGATACGCTTTCAGAATTAGTTTTTTTTTAAATATTAAATAACGACAATGAAAAATAAAGGAAAAATTATACAGTAATCTAATTAGATGGCTAGGAACATATTTCACAAAAGAAATTTGTCAATAAATTTGTCGATGCTAAAATTGATTATTTCGTTTTCATTATTATATTGAATTTCTAATTTTCTTTGAATTTATTCGCAGATTTCCTCAAATTCTTTAAATGTTGTCTTTTAAATAATAATTATAGAAAATCTGCGAACATCTTTGTGAATAACAAGAAACTAGAATAATGAGAAACTAATAATTGAACAAGATTACTTATTTTCGATGATAAGATTGATTTTTATTTTCTCAAAATGTTCCTAAACATGACGTCTGTAGTTTATTGTAGAATATTTTTACATTTTATGTCGTCATTAATTAATAATTTAAAAAAAATTAATTCTGAAAGCATATCCACCCCTAAATCAGGAGTTTTGAACGTTGAATTTGAGCTCAAACTCAGGATTTACAGACTTTTAAAAAGTGAAATATGTCTCAAATGAATCCTAAAGAAGTTTTCCACAATACTGCATACTCAGTTCAACTACCTTACATAGCTGGTCACTCCCTTTAAAGAATACTGAAAAAATTTAAAATTTAAGAATAAAAAGGTAAAAAAAAATATGTTACCCATAGCTGACCAAAGGGCTGGACCTAATTGGCTATTTTTTTTTTTTGGGGGGGGGAACCCATTAGTACCCGGAGGTGATATAGGCTAAAATTAATGGAATTTTTTTACCGAGCAATGCCGGGCACTTCAGCTAGTCTATACTAATTAAATACAAATTCGACAAAAATTGTATGTTATTTATTTTTTAACTATATGCTTTTCGGAGCAGCATGAATTCTGTGTAAACTTAAACATGCAGGGGGTCTAAGTTCGACCTTAAACAAATAAAGTTTAGTTTAAAATGCTAAAATGATAAATCTTTCTTTCGAGTTTAATTCAATACCAAGGCAACTTACCAGAGAGCACAAACTTTCAACAACTTGTTTCACATCTTTCACAGAATTTGCATTCAATGAAGGGACTGTACGTGTAATTCAAGAATGGCATGCCCTATACACAGCGCACCTCTGAGATATCGCATTTTTCTAAAGAATAAGAAATTTAAAAAGACTAGGCTTTTAGGGCGCTTCACGCCCATCTTCTAATTCAGTTGTAAACATGTTATCCTTGTAACATTGAAAAACAAAGAAAAAAAATTTCGCGGATTTTCAAGATTTTAAAGTTTTACAAAAAAAAAAGACTTTTAAGCACAAATTTTTAAAATTTTGATCATTCATAAACCTTCCCCCCTGGGGTCACGTGAGATCCCACACAAAATTTGGTCCCGATCGGTTCAGCCATTTTGACGTTTAATGGATACAAACGGACAGACAGACAAGCCAAACTTATTCATTTAAGAAAAAAGTTTTTAGAAAAGATTTCTTTCTTGATTATTTTTAATTTGCGTCAAATCTTGGATTTTCTAGTTTTCTTTTATCTAAAATGTTTAGAGAAAAACTAATCAACTTCTTCACACAAAATAAACCTATTCTCAGAACAATTTTTTCTTAAAAACATTTGTATTGAACATAAATTATTTCTATAAATCGTTCAAATATTGTGGGGTTTCTTAGAGGCCAATTATGGGAAAAATATATTTTGATCTCATGCTTCTGTAAGCGTCTAAAATAAAATGGCACAAAATATTAATATAAATTTTTGATTAAAGTAATTTTTTGTCTTTTCTTTCAGTCAATATGTCAAAATACTTTTATCGCCAACATCTTTATTTTCCCGATACAAATCAGACTTTTCAACTTAGATTTTTTAAAGCAAGTAAAAACGTTTCTATGGTTTTACCTTATGGTTATACCAATCTAAATATGAGGCCAATCGGCCAGGAGGTATTTAGTTTATTATTGAACATACAAACAATATACACTTCAAACATATAAATATTGAATACATTTATTTCGTAGGAAAAATATATGTTTTTAACATTTATTTTTAAATTTAAATTTTTTAAAACAAATTTTTAAAAGAGTAGTACATTTTTTCTCTGGCTGTTGCATCTTTTTTTAGCTGATCAAATATATATATTCTGTTCCTCTCTCGTAAATCTACCGGTAGGGTTGTTAATCGTTTTTGAAAACGATCGTTTTTTGTTTCGTTTTTCAATCGTTTTGAACTTTTAGAAAACGAATAACGATCGTTTTTGATAACGATCGTTTTTATAAAAACGATTTATACGATTGTTTTTTGAAAAACGATCACTCTTGAAAAAACGAGCGTTTTTGAAAAAAAATTATATTGATAATTATTTTAACGATCGTTAACGAAGGGTCGTCGTTACCGATCATTAACGAAGGGTTGTTGTTAACGATCGTTAACGAAACGACATAATTTATAAAAACGGTCGTTTTTGGAAAACGACCGTTTTTGAAAAAAAATACATGCAATTTAATTGAATGTCGTCTTACGTGTAGTTAAACAGTTGTTGGGGAGCTAAAACTTCTTGATATTTTCTTAAAAACTAATCAATGATTAGTACTAATGACCTTTGGGTCGGTTTCCTCTCTTCGTTAACGATCGTTAACGAAGGGTTGTCGTTAACAATTATCAACGAAGGGTTGTCGTTAACAATCATTAACGAAGGGTCGTCGTTGACGATCATTAACAAAGGTTCATCGTTAACGATCGTTAACAAGGGGTCGTCATTAACGATCATTAACGAAACGACGATTTTTATAAAAACGATTATTTTGAAAAACGATCATTTTCAAGACGATCGTTTTGAAAACGACAATTTTTAAAAAACGAACTTAAAAAAACGATCGTTTCGTTTTCGATATTTCGTCGTCGTTTTCATAAGGAAACGATCGTTTTTAAAAAAAAAATAAAACGTTAACATCACTAGTTCTACTTAAACAAGGGAAAAATTCATTTTGACATTTATTTCTACTTTTCTTTCTCCCTAATATTACGCATATTGCCCAGAGCTGCAGATCTCTTTTTTTGAAATTTTCTTTTTCATACTATTCTTCAATTTCCGAGGAAAAATATATATTTATTTATTAAGTTTAAGGAATATCTCGATCTATCTTAAACGATTCTAGATGTGTATACAAAATATAAATTTAAAGGGACCGTTAGGGTAAAAGGAAAAGGGCTGAAGCCTAAAAAGATTAGGAGTTGATTAGTTCTTTCTAATGTCGCTGTCTCAAGAAATTTAAAAAAAAAAAACATGTATCAAAATTATACCAAATATAAATAAGTTATAATCGAATCATATTCAGCATATATGAAACAAACCTGAAAATTAGAATAAAACTTAGGTGACAGAACTAATAATGGTCGCGATCTCTCCTAAAATTTGTAGGCTTCAGCCTATACCCCTTTTCATTTTACCTTAACAGCCCCTTTAATACTCTTTGTAAGATTCACATTACACAATGGAAAATCTGAAAATTCATCAATATTTTAAACATCGAAAATCGAAAATGGAGCAGATTGAATTCTTGATTAACGTTTATATTTTTTTTAGCATTTTAATTTCTTTACATTTTAAAAGCAAAATTAAATCCAAGCTTTTCCATGTCACATTTTGCAAGATAAGAGTCTTTAAAATGATATATAAGATTTTAAATATATATAATGCAAATATATAAATATATATTTCAATCTAGGTTTTATGTACATCAAAGCAAAGGTTCAATATTAGACGGAAATGGGAATTGAAATAAGAAATAGCTCTTATTTAAAGGGACTGTACACGTAATTTGTTCTTATTTAAAAGGACTGTTCACGTAATTTGTTCTTATTTTAAGGGACTGTACACCTAATTTGTTCTTATTTAAAGGGACTGTACACGTAATTTGGTCTTATTTAAAGGGACTGTACACGTAATTTGTTCTTATTTAAAGGGACTGTACACGTAATTTGTTCTTATTTAAAGGGAATGTACACGTAATTTGTTCTTATTTAAAGGGACTGTACACGGAACTTGTTCTTATTTAAAGGGACTGTACACGTAATTTGTTCTTATTTAAAGAGACTGTACACGTAATTTGTTCTTATTTAAAGGGACTGTACACGCAATTTGTTCTTATTTGAAAGGACTGTAAACGTAAATTGTTCTTATTAAAGGGACTGTTCGCGAAATTTTAAGTGACCCTCCATGCAAAGATAGTAATGCCCTTTTTACAACAGCACCCTTGTAAACCTTTTTCTGATTTGGAAAGTGGTATTTCTGTGAATATCTTCAATTGTAAATAAGCGAGAAATGGGCAAATCATGTTTACATCTTCAGAATATACAGTTTATATACAGTGATAGCCAGAAACAAATGGAATAGGAAGACGACATTGTAACAATAATTAAGTGTATTTGACTTGATTATAAAAGTCGTCTTCCTATTTCAGAGTTTTCTGGTTATCACTGTAACAAAATCATGCATTTATAATTCATACCTGATCAGACGTAAATACTGTCGTAAATCGGGCATTGCCATCTTTTCACGGAGGGTCACTTGAAAATCTTGTTTTAAGGAAGTTTTTGAAAGCCAGAATGTCCAGGTCTCTTAATTGCTTATATCTTAATAGCTGATTTTTTGGTATGCATAAATACAAATATCTATATATAAATTTGGTTTGTCTGTCTGGATGTCTGTTTGTTTGTATCCAATAAACGTCAAAACGGCTGAACCGATCGGGCCCAAATTTTTTGTGGGACATCTAGGGACCCCAGGGAAGGTTTATGAATGNATTTCATCTCATTTAAAATAAACAAATATCTATCCTAACTCTTGTTCTAAAAAAGTTTTTGAAAGCCAGAATGTCGAGATCTCTTAATTGCTTATATCTTTATAGCTGATTATTTGGTATGCATAAATACAAATATAATATAATATTTAATTTCAGATTCTATGTAAAAAATGGCTTTAAGTTTCTCTTTACTATTCCTAATGGTCCTTTCCCCCGCACTCATAAGTTCCAGTAATACAAAGGTTTCTTCTATCAAAATTCTTTTATAAAATCAATGTACAGTGAGAACTATAAACTCTGGAATATAAAGACGACATTTAGACTCAATTTATGTCTTTAAATAGTACAATATGAACATGAGACACAGCAATTGTGCCCATTTTACTTAATAAGGAGCTTAATAAATTCCTAGTAAAAGTTAAAACTATATATCATAGATATACAAAAATATAGATCACTAATGCAGACTGTAAAGCTGAAAATTGTACTTATACCCCTTGTTCATCATGAACTCGGCATTTGAAAAGGTCATTTACTTTTCGGGGTCAATCTGTAGAGCATATTTTTTACTAATTTATCCTTGTATATCTATGCTATATATTTATCAAACAACATCAAATAATACACTTGTTATATTCTTTATACTCCACAGTTTTCTTTCTTGTTCTTTCTGTATATTTTTAGTTGTCAATAGTTGTTCTCTTTCGTCTATTTATCAACATTCAATTTTTATTCAGAGTGAATTTTTAGGACACACACACACATAGCAGAAACTCAATGTTGAAGCATTTTAAGAATTTGTGTTAGGTTAATATAAATATTTCCATACACTAAGTACAATGTTCATTTTTTAAACTTCCAGGAAATCAACCTGAAAACATTTCTGCTATACCTGCTTTCCTTACGTTGGCATTCAGTTGAACACATATTTGTAATTTGTATGCTCAACCTATTAAATTTTAGCGGAAAAATAAATCATTACTAGATTAAATTAGATTTAAACATCTATAAGCTTAGAACCCATGGCTTTACCTCGAAACTAATTTTCCACTAAAATAGTCAAACCATTTAACTTGGAATTCAATACCACGTTAAGTACATTGCCGTGGTTCTATAACCAATCAAAATTTGAGGCATATCGTTAAAGGTTCCAGAATTATGATCAGCATATAAATGAGAGACACGATTACTTCTTTGTATATATTGGTTCTTTTTGTCCCAATAACTAATTATCACTAATGTAATAAACTATAAATCTTTGATTTTTACTTTCCCAGGATTCCTGGATAATTCCTCGTTCTAACTCTATCTCACAAACAGACAGGTAGCAATATAAATAATATCAAATAAATGAATAAATGAATAAATGAATAAATGAATAAATGAATAAATGAATAAATGAATAAATGAATAAATGAGAAAATGAATAAATGAATAAATGAATAAATGAATAAATGAATTAATGAATAAATGTTTAGAGATTATTTTAACATAATACAAACAGAAGATGGAGTATCACAGTATTTTATTCTTAAAGAGGTAAAAATGCAATACATGTCATATAAAATAGTCAAAACTTATTCCAGAATCTAATTTTCATCAAATTTTGCTAAGTGAAATTGATATTTTTTTGATTTATTTAAATAAGCTAATTTTAAACATGCTTTTTAAAAGTCTCAGTCAGCCATTTTTAATTTTAGTTTACAACATTTCAAAAAAATAATTTGTACACGAAAAATCTTTGAGTCCATAGTGATTTATGTATTGCTTTAAAGCAAATAAGAAACAGTTAGAAGCTACTTTACATTATTGGAATATTGCTCAATACTTTTTATTTCATTTTACCCAAAAAAAGTGTTCTTAAGCTCTGGTCCCTGTCAGAATTAACTTTTACGTAAAAAGATAATATTGATATTATCGATTTTTGTTTGAACATTTTTTACTTTACACTAAAAGGAATGTAAACATGATTTAAAGTGAACTTATAAATTCTAAGATGGCGTTGCACAATTCACAATGGTACCCTAAAAAGCTTTGTCTCATATATTATACGAAAAATTGAAAAATTGATTTTTTTTCTATTGAGGTTCCTCTACAAAAACAAACAAAGGTTTCAAGGCCGGTACGGTTGTGAATCGGCACTATCATATTTGCACTGAGGGTAACTTGAAATTAAGCTTACAGTTCATTTTCGTTCATAATTTAAATATTTTCGGGGGGAGTAAAAAAATACGGATTATCAATGTTTTGGACAAAATTTTCAAAATAATTATTTTATTTGGATTTTAGAAATAAATTTTCAAAATTTATTAAAAATTAAATGTATATAACAAAAATCCGAAAAAAATATAATGGAAATCTGCGGTAAATGTTATCTAATTATTACATTAGAACTATTATAACTTAAAGTACTAATTATTGCCATACATTTTTGTTTTTCTAACTATAAAATCTTCAAAAAAGTTTTAATATGAAAAGTTTATTTTATGTGAAGCCACTATATGTCAATACAGTACAAAAACTTGATTCCTACGTCTCAGGCCCAAGAAAGAAACCATCTATCATATTAGAACATCTGAAGGCGGGGAAATACCAACAGAATTTTCAATAAAGAAATTTATTTTTCTAAAGTTGACGGCACTGAGAAATAGGGTGATTTATTATGTTTTTATTTTATAACTTGAACGAGTTGAGTTTAAAATATTTTAAATTGGACTCTTCAATTCATCAATTCAGACATTATATTAGATAAAAATGGCCCAATCGGGATAGATTTAAAAAGATTTTAAAAATAATTTTGTATAACTGCTGTTTCCACAATCCATCCACCTACCACAATCGTATCCTCTTGATGCTTCCACTTGCCCTCAACTACCACACTCCCAATTTGTTTAAAGTTTGAACAACGACCCCCTCTACCACACTCTGTACGAACAATGAACCCCCCCCCACGAACACACACCCGCCATACCGCACTGTTCTTAATACCCCTCAACCCCTCCACCACATTCTCTCTGGTTTTGTTCAACCTTCCACCAACTATACACTCTCTTTGTTCAAAGTTTGAACAATGCCCAAAGCACCTCTACCACACTCGTCTTGAAAATAACCCTTCCACCCCACACTTACACTTTTACTTGAGAAATGACTTACACTCCCATAGAAAAATACCTCAACCCCACGACCTTTGCCATACTTTTAATAATACCCTATAAGTTCCTAAACCCTCTATTACACTCCAATCCCTTGAACAATTTGTCCAAACCGTATAAATCTCTACCCTTGAAGACTACCCCCATGTACCATTATATTCTGTATAAATGTATTTCCTGTGTCTAACTAACAATATCCATCCGTCTATATTAAGGTTTTCATTAGGTTTAGTATAATATCCATAATCCCTGAACTATAAAAAGAAGTTTGTATATGTAAGCATATAAATATGTATAAATTAACACTGTACAGAATTAACCATAAAGCATAAGGCTTCAAACATGACTGTCCGTAATTTTTGCAGACTTCTTTCTTGGTCTCATGGCTTCTTTAAGCTAGATAAATAAGTAGCCAAATCAGCACAGCATAAAAGGCAATATGCATTGCAGGAAACAAATTTATCTTTTAGATCGATATAATCAAGGGTTTTCATGTTGCCATGAAAGTCTGAATCTTTGTAAGTAACCCTGTATTGTATTGATGTTTTCCACAGAATAGAAATAAGGTGTTTTATAAAAACAACAAGACGAATTAAAGATATCTTTACTACACAATGTTCATTATAGGTTGCAGGGTTACCCACAATGAATGAGTCTTCAGAGACAACTTCATGAGATATATTTATTCTTTTATTTGAAATAAAGGTTTTCTTATGTTCTTTCTTTTTTTGCCAAATAATTTAATACTACATCTGATGACTAGATTTACAAAATGGGACTAAATTCATTATTTAATTATCAGAATGTGTTATTCTATAGATTTTCAGGTCAATGTTATAACAAAGTATCATCCATCGTTGGTACATTTTATGAAATATGTTTATTTGATAATAATTATTAATTTTAGCTAAAATCTTTATTTCAGCTGATAAAATCCATTTCTTACTTGTATGTTTAAAGGGACTGTAAGTGTAATTTCAAGTTCAAAGCTGGAAATGCCCTTAAAAGTCTGTCAGATCAAGTATGGCTTGGATATCAACGTTTATAATTTTAAAAACTGATTATATTCGATGGGGATTTCTCTAAATGAGTGATTTTTGTATTTCTAATAGAAGAAATCATATTTGAATTATCATAATTAAACACTTTCAAACCATAGAAAAACGATCATATCTTTCACATTATTGATCTTATAAGTTTCAAAGGTTCTGTTGTGAATCAGGCATTGCCATCTTTGTATTAAGGGTCAGTTAAAACTACAATGACAGTCTCTTTAATAAAAGAAAATAAAAGTTTTATCCTTGCAAGATAATCATATATTTTTCTTTTTAGATTTTACAGCTGTCATCAAAATTGCCAAATATGAAGCCTACTTCCAGCGAGCTAAACATCAAATCATCAAATAAGCGATCCAAAAATCCTTTTGTGGCAAAACAAAACAAAAAGAAAAGAAAATAAATAAATGAAAAAAACATCAAATAAAGATTTTTTTATCTATTTCTGCATTTAATTCTGTATTTCTAGAGTCAGTTTCTTATCATCATGCTGCAAGCTTTAAAACTTTTTCACTTTTTCATTAATTCTATCTTCATGAAAATGAAAATTAAAATTAAATTGTGTATATATCTATATAATGAAGCTCGAAGGTTTTTTTCGAAATTAAAATTTTTTTCTTCAAACTTCGAAATTTTTTTCCAAAGGGTTTTTTTAAATCCACGGGTAACGCCGGGCACTTCAACTGTTTATCTATATGATAGGTGATGGATTTTGAACTTTTTGGAAATCAGCTAACCGCCCGCCAGAGGTCCATATTAAACATATTGAAAAGGCTTTATGTCAAATTTTATCATACTAAACTGATAAACTTTTTCTGATAGACCAATCTCAAATTTAAAAGACTACAAAGGCAAAGAAGATTTCAAAGGTTCAAATTTAAAATCAACGATTCTTTCCTTTATCTCTAACTTTGAATTGGGGGTTCAAATTTGAACTGGCATAAGGAAATTCAGCGACACAGGTCAAATTCATTAAATTTGGCCCCAGATTCTCTTTACCCTAAGTTTTTAAGAAATTATCAAAAGAATCGTGTTTTATTAATTATTAAATAACGACGACAACAAATTTAGTGAAAATTCTAAAGTAAACTAATTAGATGTTTAGGAACGTATTACTCAAAAGAAATTTGTTAATAAATCAATGTTAGAATCAATTATTTCCTTTTCATCATTATATTGAATTTCTTATTTTCTATGAATTTGTTCGCAGATTTCTTCAAATTCTTCAAGTGTCGACTTTACAATAAAAATTTCAGAAAATCTGCAGTAAATCTTTGTGAATAATGAGAAATTATAGAAACTAATAATTGAATGATATTACTTATTTTCGATGATAAGAGTCAATTTTTATTTTGTCAACCTTATCCTAAACAACTAATTAGTTTACTGCAGAAATTTGTTTACATTTTTGTCGTCGTTATATAAAATATATATAAAAATATACGTCGTAGAAACGTTTTATATGTCTCAAATATGTCCAAAATACTACACATTCAGTTCAACCACCATACATTGCCGGTCACTCCCTTTAGTGCATAGATTAATAGCAATGCAGATAGAACACTAGATATCGTCTTTTCAAAATTTAGGGGTTCGGAATGACCCTAAGGCATGCTCTCTCTCTGTCTTGTAATTCAACTTGGCATGGGCGGAACTCCTTTTGCTTCTACCTCATGGTTATTGTGAACTAAATCCCATAAATCTTGAAAAGACGACATCTAGCGTTATATCTGTATTGTAATTAATTTATGGTTTAATGATTGTCCAGAATTGGTCAGAATTGTTTATTGGAATAAATCTCGTAAATGACGTGAACTGATGTTTTGGAAAACAGTCCGTTAAATAATCCTCCCTTTTTTACTTTCAAAACAGTCCGTTAAATAATCCTCCCTTTTTTACTTTTAAAACAGTCCGTTAAATAATCCTCCCTTTTTTACTTTTAAAAATTGCTGACAAACTTGTTTCTTAATAGTCACGTAAAATGTCTTTTTACCAAGCTATATATTCTCATAAACCAAGATGAACCGGCCTTAATCTTGTATTTGATAAACGTCTTTGGTTTAAAGGGATAGTATGAATTTAAGTGACTGCTCACGGGCAGCCGTAGCACATTTGAATTTCCAAGCCGGGTCAACCTTTCCGGTCCCAGTTTTTACTGTACCTAGCTCTATGGACAGGACTAGCCGATGCAACAAGGTTGACGCGGTCAGACTATATGCTTCATAAAGGTTGAATTTACTTTACATAAAGAAGCAGAGGTCCGTGTGCTAACGTAATTTCCGGTGACTCTCCATGCATAGGGGGGTAATGCACGGTACCCTTGAAACATTTATCTGATTAAACATGTTGAAGATAATGTCGTTTTCTGACTCAACAAGTATTTATTTTGAGAATTTCTCCAGTGTTTCTTACAAGCAAGAAATATGCAAAGTCACTTTTGCAGAGAAAGCACAAATGAAAATAAACAATTAAAAGAAATAAAAACATGGATATCTAAATCATACTTGACTATAACACAACGCTTTAAAGGAAAATGCCATGTTTTCATTAGGCTTACAGTTCTCTTCAAGATGAGAGTTTAGAGAAAACTTTTTGAAATTTCTTAGCTTTTTACGTGTATTATTCCTCGTTTTGCTATTTCTAACATTTGTCCTTTACAACATAAGCAATTCATTTTAACCTTAAACTTTACACTGTTGTCTCATAAAAAATGACGGAATTTTTAATGCAGCAGAGACGAGGAAAGACATTTATCAAATTTAATCTTTTCCAGACAGAAAAACATCAATATTTTCCTTATTGTTGAAGCGTTAAAAAAATATAGGGTATAGTTTCGGTATCAGGCATTTATCGCTTTAAAATCTTGTAACTTGTAAAATATTGCCAGTACGTATGTCTGTATACCTATCCTACGATCTAAAGTAAAGAAATAAATATGTAAGTTTCTTAATAATATGTTCCTTTCCTTTCATTTAAACCTTTCAACTTCAAATTACGTCGACAGTCTCTTTAAGAGGTTTAAAGTCCAGAGGCAGAATCTAAAGAATTTGAGCTGCAGCTTAAATTTAAGCAGCGGCTTAAATATGGTTTGTTTCACTTAAAATTGTATCAAATGTTTCAAGATTTAAGCCGGCACTTAATTTAAACCGGGTTTTGGCAGATTTCAGCCGCGGCTCAAATTCCTTAAATTCGGCCTCTGAATATTGATATTATCCCTTCTTAAATCAGCCTAGGAGCCTAGGAATGTCCTTTTAAACAATATAAACCATTTTCCACGAATTCAGGATTTCAAAAACGTAAAGTCTTAAATTCTTCAGAAAATGTCCAATTCACGAAAAAGTTTTGCGTATTGTCAATTGTCATTTAAAAATTTAAGATTTAAAAAATAAGTGGCATTTGACTTTATGGTATATATAACATTTTGAAATAATTAAAATTTTGTTCGAAGAATTTGGATGACAACCCCGAGATATACATGGTGTCCAACGAAACATGACAGTTGGTGAATAGTTTAAAATGCCTTCTTCCTTAGTTTTTCAGTTGTTTAATACCAAAGAGAATAATAAAAATTTATTTCAACGTAACATACATTTGATTGAAATAACTGTCAGAAGTCTTCATTATTTCATACTGTATGAGGAAAAGACATTTAAAACTATTTACCAACTGTCATGTTTCGTGGGACACTTCGTATCTCTAGGTTTGCTTTTATTCCACATAGCAAAATTTTTACTCTGGTCAAAGATATTATTGACCAAAACGATTTTTCAAAACGGAAAACGGAAATCGATTTTACAAATCGTTTAGAAAATTCGTTTTGAAAAATTGTTTTGAAAATTCGTTTCGAAAAATCGGTTTGAAAATTCGTTTTGAAAAACCGTTTTGGTCAATATCTTTAATCAGAGTAAATATTTAGCTGTGTGCAATAAAAGCAAACTTGTCTAGGAGCAATGTTAAAATAGGATTTGTATATCAGGATCTTGTGAAGCCTTGAAAAAGCGTAAAAACTTTGAATATTTTAAAATCGGCATGAAAACGATACTCTTCAGTACTCTAACATATCCGTGACGTTAGTTTTTGGATCGTTTTTGGGTCGTTTTGTTAATGCATATTTTATCTGGCAGGGTCAAAATTAGACATAGTGTAAGAAAGCAATGTTTGAATACATTTTTTATGACAATTGCTCCTTTTACACTATGAAAAATGTAAACCCTGATAGAAACAAAATAGACAAAATGACCCGAAAACATACAAACTAACTAAGGTTTCTCAAGTCGGGCTGGTACCATATCCCATCTCATTATCCTTATTTCCTTCTTATATCACAAATTGGTGAATGACATTTTAAGTTTTGAGATTTTTTTCTGAATTGTCATTGTAACTATGTGAAATATCCAGCTGTAGATAAACACTTTTAAACTTCTAGTGTGATTCCCCTTTTTACATCCGTTATATCGAGAACATGTCTAGCTGGGGGTCTATTTATCTTTCTGAGAGTCTATCTATCTGTCTGAGAGTCTATCTATCTGTCTGAGAGTCTATCTTTCTGTCTGGGGGTCTATCTATCTGTCTGAGAGTCTATCTATCTGTCTAAGAGTCTATCTTTCTGTCTAAGATTCTATCTATCTGTCTAAGAGTCTATCTATCTGTCTGAGAGTCTATCTATCTGTCTGAGAGCCTATCTATCTGTCTAAGAGTCTATCTATCTGTCTGGGAGTCTATCTATCTTTCTGAGATTCTATCTATCTGTCTGAGAGTCTATCTGTCTGTCTGAGAGTCTTTCTATCTGTCTGGGAGTCTATCTATCTGTCTAAGAGTCTAAGTCTGGGGGTCTATCTATCTGTCTAAGAGTCTATCTATCTGTCTGGGGGTATATCTATCTGTCTGGGGGTCTATCTATCTGTCTGAGAGTCTATCTATCCGTCTGAGAGTCTATCAATCTGTCTGGGAGTCTGTCTATCTGTCTGAGATTCTATCTATCTGTCTGAGAGTCTATCTGTCTGTCTAAGAGTCTATCTAGCTGTCTGGGGGTATATCTATCTGTCTGGGGGTCTATCTATCTGTCTGAGAGTCTATCTATCCGTCTGAGAGTCTATTTATCAGTCTGAGAGTCTATCTATCTGTCTGAGAGTCTATCTTTCTGTCTGAGATTCTATCTATCTGTCGGAAAGTCTATCTATCTGTCTGGGGGTCTATCTATCTGTCTAAGAGTCTATCTATTTGTCTGGGGATATATATATCTGTCTGGGGGTCTATCTATCTGTCTGAGAGTCTATCTATCCGTCTGAGAGTCTATCTATCTGTCTGAGAGTCTATCTATTTGTCTGAGATTCTATCTATCTGTCTGAGAGTCTATCTATCTGTCGGAGAGTCTTTCTATCTATCTGGGAGTCTATCTATCTGTCTAAGAGTCTATCTAGCTGTCTGGGGGTATATCTATCTGTCTGGGGGTCTATCTATCCGTCTGAGAGTCTATCTATCAGTCTGAGAGTCTATCTATATGTCTGAGAGTCTATCTATCTGTCTGAGATTCTATCTATCTGTCTGAGAGTCTATCTATCTGTCTGAGAGTCTATCTATCTGTCTGAGAGTCTATCTATCTGTCTGGGAGTCTATCTAACGGTCTGGGAGTGTATCTATCTGTATGGGTGTCTTTCTATCTGTTTGAGTATCTACCTGGGTGTCTATGATGTGTCTCTCTGCGTCCATATCTATCTGTCTATGTGTATATCTATCTGTTTATATGTCATTCTAACTGTCTGGGTGTCTTTCTATTTTTCTGGGTGTCTAACTGGCTGTCTGTCCATCTTTCTTGGATGTCTACTAAACTGGCTAAAAATCGTCTGGGTTTCTATACCACTCTTTACTAAAACTCGCTATTTCTTCGGTCAGAGTTTTAGGGATCACTACAGTTCGCGCCGAAAGCTATAGTTTACCTATCTGTCTGGGTGTATACCTATCTGTCTGGTTGTCTATACCTAAGTGTCTGGTTGTCTATACCTATACTGTCTGGTTGCCTATACCTATTTGTCTGGGTGGCTCAGTTTCATTTGCCATAAATATTTTTGCCATAATTACATTTGCCATAATACATTTGCCATAAGTAACACTTGCCATAAGTCACACATGCCATAAGTCACACTTGCCATAAATTACACTTTCCATAATGGTGTTACACGTGCCATAATTACACTTGCTATAATTACTCTTGCCAGAATTAAAATTAAATTTGGTTTGAATTAACAAACATATATTTATATTTTTTTACAATTACAAATTGAATACAGATTACAAATCTAATGCAGAGCCAGTTTATGAGCTACCAGGTTTAGGTACTCTTCTACGGGTAGAGTATTATAGAATAATGTTAGCAATCCTCTCATAGGTTTGAGGAAGAAATTCGGGTTCGAATTCTAGCTGAGCACATTTTAACCGAACATTTCGAATATTTCACTTCTGTAAACGAGGTATTGGCTACATAGGTGTAGTTCTTGCTGTCTCGAACCATCGGTTTACCTTTACTTGTGGTCTTGTGGTCTATCAGCCCAATTTTAGTTAAAGCTCAAATAGAAAAAAATAACAAAGATTTTTTAAAAAAGGCGCCAAGCGCTCAAACTTTGATATGTTCTAATTTATTGGGATTGTTTTTTCCTCGGCTGAGTTGGTTTAATAAAGTCAAGGTTGAGCGTACATTTACAGTACAGTTTAATGAAGAAGGAGGAAAGGCACCCCGTTCCTCGTCCGGTTGAAAATTATGTTTTTAAGATGTATATTTTAAATGAAAAATGCCGGAATGGCCGGAATACAAAAAGGTGTCTCCGGCGCTCTGTACATTTTGTGACGTTATTAGCGAATGGATGCAGTGTGCCTTCCCTCCCTCGTTCAGTATAACACAATAAACAGCTCTGTTATTAAAACACGCTTGTCATACTTTTTAGAAAGATTGTTTTGAAGGAGATAAATTGTTATATAATCAACGAAATGAATTCAGTTTGAAAGGTTTGGTTGGTTGCTGAACATCTCGGAGATCCACCCTTACTAGATACCATGGTAAACATTAGACTAAACATAACGAAAATTTTGTCCGACATTTTGAAGAGAATGTTAAGGATATCTCACTAATTTTCATATAGTGATGACCAAAATTTTTCTGAAATAGGAAGACGACATTACATTGATACTATAATTGATGTTGTTACAAAGCAAATAATTTCACTAGTAACTTATTAGGTCACTAATTATGTGAAATGGGTCTGTTTACAAAACTATTGGACTACAGGGTGTCCCACATCAAATTAGACCGCGTCAATGGGTCTAAATTACGATTTGGGGGATAAATCAGAAAATTTAAGAAGAGTGAATCATTTAAAAAAATTTAATAAGGCTAATAGAATTTTTTTTTTGCAGAAAATGCTAGATTTTTTAGTATTATGTGCGTATTTTGGCGTTAAAGATTGGAGATAATCTAATATGATATGGGACGCTCTGTATGTAAACTAATAACTTGAGTCTTAAAGTTGTCTTCCTATTTCAGAGTTTTCTGGTTATCTATCAATCAATTCATAATTTCAATGTTAGATAAATATAAGGAACAAAATATCAGGAGTGAACAATTAGAAAATATCATATTTATGATGAAAAATGTGGCAGGAACAATATTTAACTGTGAAGGAAGTAAAAAATTCAAAATGTCAACGCATTCAAGCAAAACAATTAATAATATGAAAATATTATAGCTTTTGTAAACACTCATACATTTCTGAAAAGACCTGGCCACAGTGCTCAGCCCCCTATAGTATTTCCTAGCCACAGCGCTCAGCCCCCTATTGTATTTCCTAGCCACAGCGCTCAGCCCCCTATTGTATTTCCTAGCCACAGCGCTCAGCCCCCTATAGTATTTCCTAGCCACAGTGCTCAGCCCCCTATAGTACTTCCTAGCCATAGCGTTCAGCCCCTTAAAGTATTTCCTAGCCACAGCGCTCAGCTCCTTATAGTATTTTCTAGCCACAGCGCTCAGTCCCCTATAGTATTTCCTAGCCACAGCGCTCAGCTCCCTATAGCATTTCCTAGCCACAGCGCTCAGCTCCCTATAGTATTTCCTAGCCACAGCGCTCAGTCCCCTATAGTATTTCCTAGCCACAGTGCTCAGCCCCCTATAGTATTTCCTAGCCACAGCGCTCAGTCCCCTAAAGTATTTCCTAGTCACAGCACTCAGCCCCCTATAGTATTTCCTAGCCACAGCGCTCAGCCCCCTATAGTATTTCCTAGCCACAGCGCTCAGCTCCCTATAGTATTTCCTAGCCACAGCGCTCAGCCTCCTATTGTATTTCCTAGCCAACCTCATGGTTTACACGTAATTATTTGATTAGAATTTGTTGTTCGGTCTGCTGGTGATCCTAACAATCAAGCTGCAGTACTGTATGGCAACGACAACAACAAACTTAGGAACAACAGAGATGTGTTGATATACAAAAAAAACAGCAACGACCATTATGGTCTTATTGGCTTGCTTGATTGAGTTGGGCAAAACAGGCACAGCGTTTATCCATATTATTAAGTTATGTTTATGATGTTCCACAAAAATATTTATATTTTGTGTGATCTAGAAAATAGCTTCCAAAAAAATACTCGGACAAAAAAAATGAAAAAAAAAACATTAGCACTGTTTCCTTTACCTGTAGTTAGGGTTGTTAATCGTTTTTCGTTTCGTTTTTATTTTTTCTAAAAACGATCGTTTTCTTTGTCGTTTTTAAAAGGAAACCGTTGTTTATCAAAAAAGTGGAAACGATCCATCCCTACCTGCAATATATTTTAGCGCTATATAAAAATAACAATTTTTAATTTCAAAGATGTTTGTCATTTCTGGATTTTATAAAGAAACAATATTTTAATTTCTTATTACAATCTTTCCTAGCTGAGGCCACATTAGTTATTAAAAAAACTGGCCCCGATGACGTTTAGATATTGAATACAAGGAAGAAAAACGTACAAACAGGCCAGACATATAAATAGATTTTCTTTTTTACTAGTTTATGGGATTTTCTAAATGATATGATCCAATTTTTTTGTGGAGCTTAAGAAGATTTTAAAGTTAAAAGTTATAAATTATATGTACTGAGTTAACCAAAAAGGATAAGACGTCAGAGACGACTTTTCTGCCTGTTTCCTAATTATTATGAGTGTTTGCAGCTGTTTTTCTCTTTGCTAAATCATTAAATACTTCATTTATAAACTTTATCTAAGGAAGAAGATATAATTTAATCATGATATTGTCATATTTTAGAGTTTCAGGCCGTCTTTACATTCTCATCCTTTGTGGGTATCCCTGTACNCCGACCCTCACACAAACCTCATTTGTATCCGATACATCTTCCAATAATTAATAAACTGTCATCCCATAGTGCAAAACTTTTTAGTTTTTCCGCATTTAGAAAAATAAATAAATCTTTAATGAAAAAAAACTTTCTAGAAAGCCCCAAACATACAAATAAATGAATGGATAAAATTTCTCTACAAACTTCTTTAGTAACTTGATAAAAATGTATATCTACATAGTTACATACAAAAGAATTAGACTTCAGAAACGACTGTACTGAATTTGTTCTGTTTGTTTCTTTTTAGTCATGGTTCACTTCTTTCTTTCTTTACTAAATCAATAAATACTATTTAAGGTAGAAGACTTAAAGGCCAAAGGGACAGACCGGCTATGTAAGGTAGTTAAACTGAGTATGCAGTGTCGTGGACAAATTCTTTAGGAATTATTTGAGACATATATTAAACTTTTCCACGATGTTTAATTAATAAGTTTGAGTGCATAGTCGACGCTCAAATTCTTTCATTTGTGTGGGTACGTGTTCAGAATCGGTTTTTTTCAAATTATTAAATAACGAAGACGAGAAATAAAGTAAAAATTATACAGTAAACTAATTAGATGGTTCGTTACATATTTCTCACACGAAATTGGTCAATACATCAATGCTAGAACTAGTTATTTCGTTTTCATCATTATATTGAATTTCTTATTTTCTATGAATTTATTTGCAGATTTTTACAAATTCTTCAAATGCCGTCTTTTCAATAATAATTCCATTCTGCAGAAAATCTTTCTGAATAATGAGAAACCAGAATAATGAGAAAATAGAAACTAATAATTGAACAAAATTATTTATTTTCGATGATAGGATTAATTTTTATTTTCTCAACCGGTTCCGAAACAACTAATTAGTTCACTGTAGAATTTTGTTTACACTTTTGTCGTCGTTATTTAATAATCAAGAAAACAATTCTGAAAACTTATCCACCCAAAAGTACGATTTTGAACTCAAACTCAGGATTTACAGATCTTTAAAAAGTTTCATATGTCTCAAATGAATCCTAAAGAATTTGACCACAACACTGCATACTCAGTTCAACTACCGTACATAGCCGGTCTGTCCCTTTAATTCAAACTTGGGATTGTCATATTAAAATAGCTTTTAGTCGTACCTGTAAACTTGTTTCTCTCTTTGCTCAATTATTAAATACGTCATTTATAAACTATATCTAAGGCAGAAGATATAATTTAACCATGATATTTTAAAAGTTTCAGCACGTCTTTACATTTTCATCCTTTATGAGTTCCCTGTATATATACGCATTTTGAAAGTGTTAGGCACGTCTTCCCGCAACCCCCGTGAAGGGAAAAGGGGGCAACAAAATCGCACTAAATCTTACAAATTCCATTTTTACTTGATCTTGCCCCTGCATGCCCTCCCCTTATCGGCTAAAATTCTGTGTATGCGCCTGCGCACTGAATGTTAACATTAAACAAATTGCTTCGGAGTGTCTTATAAAAAATAAAGATTCAAAGATTAACTTTAAACCCCATGCTATTTCTAAATGTCTGCAAAAATTAGTATCCGATATATGATTACAAAACTTATCTAAAAACCTTTTCGTATTGAAAACTTTAGACAGTGCTCAACGAGGGAAGGAAGGCCAGCCACATCGATTTATAGTCCGAACCACTGCATTCTCCTCAACTCGAAATCCTCGTCCTTCGATTTTTATGTGTTTTAAAGTTTCGAATTTTTGAAGTTTCTAATTTTTAAAATTCTGTCCACTTTTTTAAAGACATTGAACTCGAAAACTTTAATTCAATTAAAAAAAAATTTTCTAATAACAAAAATTTAATATTATATTTATGCCCTAACGTTGCCCGATTCTTAAAAAATACTTAATCTAAGAGGATTAGACACTTGGAAGAACGAGGATTTCGAGATGGCTCGGACGAGAAAATGAGAAGAATGTAGCTCGGCTAGAAATTGTTGTGACTCCTTCCTCCCCTCGCTCAACTAATCCTAAAGTTATGTTTTTCTTTGTTTATGTTTTTTCTTTTTTTTATGTTTTTTCTTTTTTTTATGTTTTTTCCCACATTCCGCAAAAGTTAATCCCCTCCCCCGCTATAGCCTTTCTCAGTGTTATGTTTCCTTTTCTTTTCAGAAACAACTTGATAAATTGTAAACACTTTTCAAGTTAGAAAAACAACGACATTTTTCACTTTATCGATCAGATGAAGGTTTAAAGGTTTCTCCTTTAATCAGTGGGTTATCTTCTATAAAATAAAACAAGACATTCGTATTTGTATATTTTAAGTATAGGCGGCCAATCGGCTGGACCGATTGGGCTGAAATTTTTTGTGGACACTCATGGGTGGCCGGGGGGTGTCCTAGACGAAAAAAATTATAAATTTTTATTTTTTCAAATTTTTTTCTTCAATTTTTTATTCCTATAAAGCCCTATAAATTATATTTATTTCATTTTCTCTGTTTGGCAGATGAAATTGTGTTCAAAGTAAACACTAATAAATATGCACATCAAATAGGTAAAATACTACTATTTATACAGTTTTTAAATTTATATTTTTTACATTTTCAACATTTTTAAGTCATTTTTTTGTTTAGTTTATTTTCCCTTATACATGATTTTCGATATTTTTCTGTACGTGCAATGTATTAAATATTTTCTTTTTTTCTGTTTTTTCAATTTTTTCAACTTTATTTTCTATATTTTTTATATTTTTTTATATTTTCTATATTTTCTCTATATATTCAGCTAGGCGAAGTATTGATTCTGGAAGTTTATCTAATTCTGGTGATTTAATCAAAGGAGTAGGTAAACAGTTTAATCAAACATCTATTTACTTGCCTCTAAATATGTTTTTTCAATCTGTTGGTGTAATCCTTTTATATTTAAAACTCATGACAATTTGATCTGTAGAAATATAAAATTCTGAAAAAGAATCTGATTAAAAATTACATTTCTAATTTCGAAATCTTTGCAATCTGATGGTGTAAACTTTTGATCTATTTAACTTCGACAGTTTGATTTTTTCTTATACCACATCAGGTTGCGAAGATTTCAGGATTAGAAAGTAGAGTTTGAAGTTTTCCAGCAGTTCCTTTTTATATTCTTATTACACTTTAATTTACGATATCTAATGAAATTGAAATTTGAGTTTTTCTATCAAATTCAATTATTGAAGTTCTAAAATTAAGTTTTAGTCACAAAAATATTCATTTTCTTTATGTGTAATCCATATCAGTAAAATCGTCTTTTTAAAAAGTCGCGATAAAATTATTAATAATATTCTGTAAGCCCTTTGAATTCTTCTAAGCGATGGCCTGAGTTAAAGAATGCATTGAGATTATCAAAAACTATATAAAGGGTTCCCCACCAAATTTGACAGTTAGTAAAAACTTTTGAATGTCTTCTTCCATACACTGTATAAAATTTTTAACGACTTATTGCAGTTTATTTAGTTAAACAAATTTTCAAACAAACATATTATACTTTGAAATCAATTCTTATAATTATTATATTATTATAATATTATAATTATAGAACAACTTAAATTATGGAAGGAGACATTTTAAACTATTCACCAACTGTCACTCTACCTACCTACCTAGGTCAGGGTAGTTTTATAGATTATTGTACCGAAAGTTCAAAACCGGGAAATGAACAATTTTTTAAAGGAAACCATCCTTGATCTGACAACGCTTTTTAGAGTACCATTGTAAATCGGACAAGCCACTCAAAAGATAAAACCGAAACGTAACTTAAAATTGAGTTTGCAGTCCCTTTGAATTAAAAATCTACGAAATATTAAGAACAAATGCGGACTTTATCTCTATTAATTTGAAAAGTTGGATTAGGATATTGTGTAGTTAGATACTGAAATATTAGTAAAATACTGTACCAATTAATTTTAGAAATATAATAGTTGCAACAGTTGAAAATTACAAAAATGTGTAAGTAAAAGGAATAATAAAGTTCTAGTTGTATTAATTTAGAGTGGAATTTACTCGAAAAAGGTGTAAAACGGCCATTTTGTTGTACTGTTTCCATACTCCAGGTGTACTTCACATATTTGCGCAATATAACCTTTTGGGCCCTAGACCATCATTTTATAAAAAAGCTAAAATTAATATTAAAAGAAAACCAAACTATGAAATAGGCTGGTTTCATAATAACCAATGATCATTTCACATAGACTCTATGCCTTTCACTTTACAAACGATGATTTTCCGTTTTAACTATAAATCAAATAATGTTTTTTATTCACCCAATTCATTTTATAAAGTTTATTTAACAGCTTTAAAAAATTCGAAATTGAAATGGATAGTCTAGGGAACATACTGTATTGATGTACTCTACTGCATATAATTTGTGAACATTTACATGATTTGTACACTTTGAACTCCCTTTCAGGCTGAAAAAGACTGAACAAATTCATACCGAGGGTTTTCTAAATTCCACTCTAATATATATTCTATTCTCTTTGCTTTTAACTTATAAATGATGTTCAGGTGATGTTGTGAATGCAGTTGGGAAGAGTGGGGAAACTCTCATTGATTCAGTGCGCAAGTATAAAAACAAAACATTAAAAACACGTTTTTCACAATCTGTCTTAACAGAATATCGACAGAGTGGAAAATTAAGTATAGTTTTACTTAATATCGGTTTGCTAAGTTTTCGTGAATTTCAAAAGATAAAACTCTGGAAAAGGATGCCAACTCAAGTGCTTTCAAAAAGTCCAATGAACACGAAAAATAGCAATTGCGTATTTTACACCGACCATTTTGCTTGATGACAAGATCAAAAACACATTAAATTGTTTTAATGTCGTCTTCCTATTCCATTAAGTGTTATTCTTTTCACATGTAGCCTAAACATATTATGCAGTAATCAAATAATTTTTAACGGGATTGTTTAGAGAAGCTTATTCCTCACGACAATCTTTATTGTTCTAAATCTTGTATTTTACACCTTTGATATTTTAAACTCTGAATTAAGTTTAACTTATTAATTGTTTGAAATATCAAAGGTTCACACCATCAGGTTGCCAAGATACGGTATTAGAACATTTGAATTTGCTAAAAGATAATTGTAATCTTACGTTTATAATATTATCATTAATTAGAAACCGAATAAATGTCATTAATAATCTTCAATTTTGATAGTCCCATGCCGTCTTCACATTTGAAGACGACGTGCATATCAACGATTTTTAATTTCAACTTTATTCATCATTCACGAATTAATCCAATAAAAGTTTAAGAAAAATTTTGCCTTTTTATCATTCTTTTGTTCAGAAGCAGTGCTCCTGTATTGGACGTAGTAGGAAATATCGTCAAAACGATCACAAGGTAAGCAATTTTATAATAAAAATCTGGTACAGTGAGAATCAGAAAACTGTAGAATATGAAGACAATAATAGAGCAATCTTTTTCTGTATTTTATGACTTTAAAAAGCAAAAAGTCTTACTAGTAGCTCACAATATTTTGTTAAGTGAAATGGGTCTGTTTACAATAAATGATGCCGTGTTTAAACGGATTTACAACTATACCCTGAAAACTTTTGTTTGATCAAGGATTTCGTAGATATTTTCATTTATACAGGGGGAAGAAGAAACCGCGCGAATGTACACTAGCACGAAGTGTACAGTGTACACTGTACAGTGAACACCTTACACTGTAACCTAAAGTTTCCCTACACTCAAACATCAGCTATACGAATGAGGGTATCTATCTACCTCATTGTTGTCCTGGCGCAGTATTAAAGGGAATGGGTATTGTTTTAAATACAAATAGAGGGTCACCTGTACTTACGCTTCTAGTCCCTTTATTGGTTCGACTGAGTACATCCTTTAGTCCAATTATGGAACAGATGTATTGTTGGATATTACCACATGCCAGGTCTATCTATTTTTGGAATTAAATTCAAATTATATTGAAATCAATATGTTTTTAGCTCTGATTTCATCAAACAGTCCGTCGCCGTTAAACAAAATGTTATCTCAAACATTGGAAATACAGGTATAAACCATAGATTAATGACAATACAGATAGAACACTTTATGTCGTCTTTTCAAGATTTAGGGGTATTTCGTTCACAACAAACAGCTGAGTCAGAAGCCAAAAGAAATACGCGCATTCTGCGTTGAATGACAAGATAGAGAGTATGCGCGTAACTCCTTTGGCCTTCTTTCTCAGGGTTATTGTGAACGAAAAACCCCCTAAATCTTGAAAGACGACATCTAGTCTTCTATCTGTATTATTATTAATTATAATTATGGTATAAACGTTATGAATAAGATTTTGAATTAAAAAGATATTTCATTCTACATGTTAACTAACTGACACATCTGAAGTTAAAAGGAACTGATTTTTTTTCGTCAAACTCAAATTTTATCTTTGCAACCTGAAGCGTGATGGTGTAAACCATGGATATTTTAAGTTTAGACTTTTTGATCCGAAACAGTTCATAATATAACATATTTTAAGTTTACAACATATTGTGATTAGAAAATAAGAATTTGTGGACTCAATTCCTTAAGAAATTTATATTTTTAAATCATACATAATAATCCTAGCATTTTTAAAAAATTTTAGTTGCAGCTGTAAATAGTTTGGCTGGAACAGGGGGTAAATTAGTAGAGGTGAGTAGAATGAATCATAAATATAAGAACAAAAATATAAATCTGTGTATCAAAAGTTGGACAAGTTGGCAGATTAAACTTTTTCTTTTTGCAGAAATGTAAAAGGAACTGAACACTCGTAAAAATCATATTAGTCGAGTTCAGACGAATAGGACTCAAGTTTTGATTTTCGAGAGTTTAATGATAAGTAGATTTTCAAGCAACTGGCAAAACATATAATACTTAAAAGTCGTCTTCCGATTCCACCGTGATGTGGGTTTTACCTGTGTATTTAGTTAAGACAGTTTACAATTTACATATATTCGGGAGAGAAAGATAAATGTCTAAAAAGAGAGAATAAATCTTTCTCCAATTGTGCTTTTATCTACTTACTTGCAATATATACTATGCATTGTGCAGTCGTAAAAAGGATGGAAGATGCAGGGTTACCCGCAAAGAATGAGACTCGACAACTTTAAGTTTGTAAATCTAATGCTTAATGGTTGAACTTTAGCTTTTGCCTTAAAGGAAGTCTTTAATAATATAATATGTGATTTGTCAATGAAAGAACAGACTTAAAGCTATAGTAAGCCACGGATTGTAAAGAAAAAGGATTAAAACAATTCTGTGAAATTGTCTCTAAGTCTTATATTTTGTGGGTAACCCTATAATCTAAGCCAAAATAAATTAGGCCGAATTTTTGAAAGACAAAATTTCTCTTGTTGTTGCTGCCATAAATAAAAAACTATTTTATCTTGCTGAAAAAAAAATTGAAATTAATTGTCATACAGCTCGTTTTTCGTTTTTATAAAAAAACTATCATTTTTAAAGAACGATCGTTTTTCTTTTCTTGAAAGTTCAAATCAAGTGGTTCGTTCTAAAAAACGATAGTCTTTTTTCCAAAAACGAAAAAAATTGGTTTTTGAAAAAAAAAATTTTAAAAAAATGAAAAACGATCGTTCTTATAAATGATTAACAAACCTTCTTCCAAGAGCATGTTAAAGGAATCGGACTGCTGAATGAAGGTTCCTTTTTAACTTTTTTGATCAGTAATGTGAAATATATCGTCGTTTTTGGCTCAAAAAATCTCATTCATTGTGACATGCCACATTATGATTGAAGGGTTAATTTTACTTTCGTATACAGACTCTTTAACAAAAAAATAAGTTGGCATCTCAAATAATTTATTCTCTTGATATTATTTTGTGTTTTCAGGTTAAAATATCACTGGTTCGACAAGTCCTGTGTAAACTGGTTTGTCCTCTTCTACCTTCAGCAACCGATCAATCAAGATGTACCAGCAGTCATTGTAAATAGTTCACGGCATTTTTAAAATTTGCACTTTGCACATGTTTACTTGAAATAAACAATTAGAACATCTTTTGAGAAAATTATTAAGTCCCAAAATTAGTAAAAATTATAAACAATTTGAAGATATGCAATGTAGGGTTCTACAGTTTAACCCAGGACATCGGAGACATTGAAAGAATTTATAAAATGTCACCTTGACAATTTTTTAACGGGTTTTATACTTTAATACAGAAATCTTAGTGATTATAAAAATAAATAAATAGCCATGAAATGCGCGGGAACAGTTTTAAAGAGCTCCGTATAAATTTTCAATTAGAAAATTAAATATCTGCAGCATTCCATTTTAACCTTCCTGGACATGAACTCTACCATCTAAAAGTTAGCGTACTAGAGAAGGTTTGGGACCTCGGGAAAAATGAACAGAAAAAAAATTATTTTTATTTAATTGTAAACTGTAATTCAGTATTTTTTTTTAAAAAAAAGAGTATTGTTTATGTCCAAGTATTTTTAAGGTTTAAATACCCCTCCTTAAACCCACATCCCCCCCTCCCCTCGATTTACGTAAAAGTTCGTTAATTAGATCGAACCCGACCACCACTTTATACACATACAGGGTGTCCCACGAAACATGACATTTGGTGAATAGTTTTGAATGTCTTCTTCCATATTCTGTATTAGATATTCAGGACTTTTTGCAGTTAATTTAGTATAAAAAACTTCACTCAAATATATTTTATTTGGAAATCAATTTTACTATAATATGGATGCCATAAAATATTTATTATTAATATCTTTGTTAACAAAAAACTTGACATATCATGGAAGAAGACATTTAAAACTATTTACCAACTGTCATGTTTCGTGGGACACCCTGTATATACCATCTCAAGGAATAATAATTGTCTTAAAACATTTTCTAAAAAGTGAATATTTTAAGATTATCTTTTTTCCATCTCATGATCTGAGTTCGTTTCCCTTTTGTCTATTTACAACCCCATTTTTTTAAATAATCTTTTTTATTTTTATTTTCTTGTGGTTTTTAACAATTTTTTTTATCGATTTTGATGGTTATTGCATCGTTAGAACTGACGAGGGTCAACCCAGATCGAAATATATCTATATAATAAAACAAGACATTCGTATAAATAAATGTTGCGTATAGCCGGCCAAACTGCTGGACCGATTGGGCTGAAATTTGTTGTGGACACTCATAAGAATGAAGTGTTTAATTGGTTTTAAGACAATCTTCTGAAATGTATCTGGATCCGCTCTTGGGTCAACTGTTACCGGAAGCCCGTGTATACCATTTACAGTCACCAAACCCTGGATGGATAATGGTTGCAATGATGGTGAGGGGTTCTTTGTCTGTTTAGCATTGTAACCATGAGAAGTATTGATAGGTCCCCTTTTCGTACCCATAGGGTTGACATTTGACTGGAATTGAAGTGTATGCATGCCCTCAGTAGTATGTAACATTGGTAGTTGAAGGGATAGCCTCCTGATCTGTGTGCCTTGAGCTCTGTGCTGCTGATGGTAATTAACATGTCCTGAATTTCTTGGAAACATGATGTCTCTGCTGATATTCTGCATTTCAACGGCCTTTGAAGCATTTAAAGCAGTTTCTTGAATCCTGTGTTCTTTGATCTTTTTAACCCTGATATCTTCAGTTGAAAATGATCTTTTTAGCTTCGATTTAAATTTGACATGTTGATCTTGTCTCTTACCAGAATTTCTTATTTCTCCTGCATTTGCTGACTTCTGTACAGAGGGCGTAGTGCGTTTCATTTTCCTGAATAATCGAACTGAATAGATCACAATCTTGGCCACCTCCATTACAGTTGACAGAACAAGCAGTACTGTTAGGATTAAGAACTCAAAGCACTCTTCAGCCAGGTTTACATCTGTACTCTTATTTGTTGTTGATAAATTGGCATTTGAGTAGGAAATTCCAAACTCTATCCTTGTATGAGAGATACTGATGGTATTGTAATCTTTGGAGTGTGTAAGCAAACATCTGACATGATTGACCAGAAGATCTGTAATAGCTGTAAGGACAATAAATACTGCTGATAACTTTAAACAAGTACCTCTGTTGAGTCCTTGGTAGTAAGCAGGATTATAAATGAGCGTAAGGCGAGCTGTGGACAGTATGAACAGATAGCCACAAATACAGCATCCAAGTGGCAGGTTGTTCATCACATATTTAGCTATTTCTGGGTATTCATTATAGAATCTGCTCAAATCTGCATTGGTAGTGTTTGTGATTAAGCCAAGAGTTAGATATTGTATGATGGCAAGCTCTTCAGTGCACAAGAACTGAATACAAAGTCCTCCAAGAATTGTTTCTTGCTTTGCCAGGAATGTTTGAAGGATAATGCAGGATGCGAAGGAAAGACTGCAGCTAAATATATCTATAGCCAGACTGCCAGTGTATAATGGTTTGGATTGTTTGGTACTGATATTGTGATAATACAGTAGACGGTTGCAAAGAGGTAAATACAAAGTTTATTCCCTTGCATGGTTCCTTGATGACTTAAAAATGAAAAAATCTGCAACTTCAAATGAAATAAAATCTAGAAAATGTATTTGCTTGTTGCTGTGGTGGCTTTCTCTGCTCTTTTGTAGATTATCTTCATTCCCCTTCTCTCCGTATCTTCTCTTAGTGTAGTCAGAGAGAAAAAATCATTAAATTTAACAATTTGGTTAATTGTTTTCTCTGTTATGATTCAAATACTGCTAGGCAACATATAAAACGTATTTTAAATAGATGAATTTATCGATTTCAACCAGCTTATACAAGCTAATTCTTATTCTGAATAAAAACTAACCATTTTGAGGATGGATTAAAGTAATCAATAGAACATGCATGCTCTAGTTTAGATTTAATTCTAGTTCTAGCTCTAACTCCAGCTCTGATTTTATTTTGAGTTTTGGTTCTAGTTTAATACGATTGTTCTTTCACAAGAACGAACGGACACATCAAGAATGATCCCACCGTTCCAAAAAAAAAGAACGAACACATAGATTGGGTTCTTAAAAATATTGGAACGATTTGTAAATAGGGTTTCCAGTCGTAATTTCGTTACGCGTAATTACGCGTAACGAAACGTAACACTTTCTTTCACTTACGCAGGAGCATTACGCGTAATTACGCATATATTACGTTTATGAAAGAAAGTCTAGTTTCGCGTAATTACGCGAAATTACGTATTACGTAACAATTCCGTAATAAATAAAGTACATATTAATTCTCAGAAATGATTGACTGCTATTTTAAGGATTTTCTGTTATAATAATCTACATGGCACTTTTTCTGTTTTTTTTTGTTTACACTTTTCTACTTTCTAGTATTAACATAACAATTTAAGTACTTTAACTGATAATTTAACTGATAATTTTGGATTTTGACAAACATATTTTGATGATTTCTGCAAACAAGGAAGGTAAACTTGAGAAAGTAGGTTGAAATATAAACATTTATTGAAAATATGTATTTTTTTTGATGAAAATAAATTGTTGGCCCTTTGTTAAACTTTTCAGTTGTCGAACGTGAAAATTACATCAACATAGTATTGGCTGAAATTTCTGATTTAACTTGCCTGACATTATTTTCCTTGTAAGTTAGATGCTTTATTTAAATTAAAAGTAAACTTTAAAATTTCATAGACGTAATTATTGCAAAAGTTCGCAAAATTACTTTGTAGAAATTACGCGAAATTGAAGTTATGCTAATTACGCATAATTAATACAAAATTTCGCGAAATTACCTCATAGAAATTACGAGAAATTAGGCCGTAATCACGCGTAATTATATTTTCGCTTATTACGCGTAATCATTACGAAATTTCGCGAAATTACGTTGTAGAAATTACACGAAATTACGCCGTAATTTCGCGAAATGGATATTTCTTCAATTACGCGTAATCCTGCGAAATTACACGAAATGAAAATTATTACGCGTAACTGCACGTAATTACGAGTAAGAGAATAATCTATTACGTTGGAAACCCTATTTGTAAAGGAACAGAACGGAACGGAAAAATTTCAAAAGAACGTTTAAAATCAGGAACGGGTTCTTATTGTCAAGAACGCGTTCTAAGTCGAGAACGCATTTTAAATCAGGAATGTGTTTTAAAAATATGTTCTTTTAAACATATCTATGTTATTATCACGAGGCGTATTCAGGGGGGCTACGGGGGCTCATCCCCCTCCTGTATCACTGAAATATATGCTTTTTTGAGGGGGGGGGGGTTGCCCCCACCCTCTAAAAAGAAAAAGAAATCAAGCCCTTCCTTGGAAAAAAAAACCTGAATACGCATCTCTAAATATCTTTAAAACCTATGTCTAGTTCTCAACCACTCTTAGTCTTTAATCTGTCAAAATACAAAAGTGAAGACCACGAGATATATTTCGACAATCTTCATTTTTTGGTATCACAAATTGTGCATTCCTTTTTTTACAGATTATACATTCAGGCATTATTGTGCTGTCTGAAATTATTTATTGTGCAGCAAAATGGCTAAAATTTACTTCTGAAATCTGAATTTACGTTAATCTATATTTAAGTTAAATACATATTCTAAGTCTGTGTTTGTAAATAAAGGGAGTCCAGTTTCTATTGTACTGCGCACTCCGTACAGACCAATTTATACATCCATAAGCTAAAATACTTGGGACATAAAATGTCGTCATCCACTATGAGTTTGGCCCATTTTAGTATTTTATCCTTTTGATTATCTTTACCGAGTCCATAATGAACTAAAGTCATTCTTATAGATTTGGTGGAAAAATATTAAATATTAGAAAACTTTTCATTTCCCAATATCTCCACATTATATAAATGTTGGCCTCTGAAGAATTATGAGTTTTTGAATCCACAATGAAAGTTTAGAAGTTTAGATACAAGATGGGATGAAATGTCGTCTTCAACATAATAATTTCTAATTTTTTAGAATTGAATGGAAAAGATCGGATAGAATCCACAAAGTCTAATTCCTGTTACGACTAGAAATGGGCATCGTTTTTTTTGTGAACGAACGAAATTTTTTGCGAATAAAGGTGTTGTTCAGAAAAAACGGACGACGAATGAACAACTTCAAAGAAATGAAAAACTATAGTTTTTTCCTAAATGGACAATTTTTTCAAACAAAATTTTGAAAAAAACTATCGTTCCTTTTACTGAACGAATGATTTTAATGAATAAACGATTTTAATGAACGAACGGTTTTACGATACAAACATATTTACTGAACGATCGTTCAGTGAGAAAATGAACTAAATAAATTGAAAATGAATAATATTTAAGAGAACGAACGAAATGTATTGTTTTTACCAATTGAAAAAACTAACGAAATGGGTCGGTCACAAAACATGAACGAACGAAATGAAAAAGTCGAACTTGTGCATAAAACTAAAGCAGCAAGGTCACAAAGTTGTACCAGTAATTTCGGATACATGTTACCTTCTTCTTCTCTCTAGTCCAGTGTGCTGTATCTAGATTCTACATGGGTCCATTAAAGCTATATGTAAGCATACAGGGTGTCCCAATAAATAAAGAGATTAAGATACGACTTAAAATTGTATTCTATTTTTGATAGCTGATAAAGGACAAAAGTGTATCAGAAAAAGATGGTATGTCTTCTGAGCTTTTCAAAATGTGGTCTTACTTCATAATTAAAACAGTTTTGTTGTTATTTAATAAAATTGAATCTGGACAGATTTCTCAATATTTCCGTCATTTTTAGGAATTCCGTAGACTAGTAGTTTTTCGTTTAATTGTTTTTAACTGAGATTCTGAAAATACTAAATTGTATTCACTTAATAATGCAGCGCGGAACTAACACGATAAAGTCGTCATTAATTTCCCATGTTTATTGGAACACCCTTTAGATAGATATTTATTCAAAGTTACCTACAAAAGATGAGACTTGATGAGAACAACATACGAAATTCTCTCATTGCTGTTGTCCTGAAAGTGCATAATGTGTCTGCTCGTTGTTTAATCATTTAATAGATAATTTTAGATTGAATGCTTTAATGGTCGAAGAAAACGTTCAAATTTAACCTTATGTCTTATTTAAAATCTTAATTTTAAATGACCTCGGGCCTCCATGCAAACATGGTAATGCCTGGTTTACAGCGGTTCCCTTGAACCCTTTGTCTGATCGTGTATAAATTATATTTTAAAAAATGTTTATTTTCAATAACAATTCCACGCAAATTTGATTGCAAAATCCGTATACTTTTGTCCAAAAAATCATTTTCGCCGTTTGTGCGAAATCCACGCAAAATGCGGCATTTTCGCAACATTTTTTGTTCATTCACACAAGCATAAAAATACAATATTGCGGCATAGATTAACAAATTCCTGCAATATACGAAATTTGCGTGCAACGATTTTTCCATTCCACAGGAAATTCTACTTAAAGTACCATGAAAAGAATTTGCCAAAAAAAAAGAGAGAGGCAAACAACATTTCATAAGTTTATTACTCTGTACAGAAACTTCGGGTGGCATTACAATTGGGACCAATTCAATGCCATTTTACTTCATGCGGGAAAAATAAGAAAATTACAGATAGAATTTAAGACTTTGTGAACTTGTGGTGTTCGACCTCCTTCAGACATCAGAATGTTTTTTTAAATAGTTTTCTTTACACTTTACAAACAAATACTATTTTTCATATTTTTCAAAACAATTGTAATTTAAAGGTTAATTGTTTAAGTTTAAGAAACTAAAAATCTGTTTTTGCGTGCGCAATATACCGCGTTTATTTCACAGTGAGTGCACTACTACAAAACCGCGCATTAGTTTACGCAGCTGCGCTCCTCACGCAATCATTGCTATTTGGGACAGTTGGCACAAACAGAGCAAAATAAAGAAAAATGAAAATTAAATCTTGAATAGAATTAATACTTAATTTAAATGGTTTATTATTGCATGCCAAACTATCTAAAGAAGCATGTTAAAAGGAAAATTGTACCATGTACTATGTATGCGATAAAACCGGAAAAATGTCGAAGAAGGGTTTTATTTCTTTTTGTTTTCTTTTTTTTGTCCAAATTTATAATTAACATAAGAAAAGATGACGACAAAAAACTACTGTTTTCTCAATAGAATCTCCCCACAAGGGGCTGGTGCACTTGACGTGCTGTCTCGTTTTCCTAATTTAGTCTGTATGTGTACTGTACAGCTTGCTGTGGTTGTTTGAAAGTTGGCCCGGTGCTTGAAATGAACCGGAGTTTACAGACATAGTTTAAAAAAAAAAAAATTTTTAAATGCGGCTTTAGTTTTGATTCTCTCTCAAACAATAGTTCTCTTTTGTGTTTAACATTTTTTATTTCAATTTTGAAAGTAACCGATTCAAAACTTTTGAGGTTGGCGGTGAATTAGCACCAATTAAAAAATTTGCTATTCGTAACATTAGCATTTGTCAAATATGTTTATCCTTACACTTTTTTCATATTTCAAAGTTTAGCATAATCAAACTTTTACAGAATACAGTTTTTAAATATTTTAAAATTCCAAAAAGCTCAAAAACGAACCGAGCCATGGTCCACACGTAATCCTTATATACTCTTCTAATTATACATCAGGTATTTAATCTACATAATACGTTTTTTCTTCTCAACTTATGATTTTTAAAAAGAAAAAATGCAGGGAATTTTTTTTAAAATCATTTTTAATCAAATTATCTTTTTAATTAAATTTTCAAAGTTGGGTTGGATTAGAAGTATTGATTGAAAAGATTGCAATTTTTAATCATTCATTTATTTTCGCTTCAGTAGCAACAAATAATGATATTTGTTTTTAAAAATAAGAGATGCATTTTACCCCAAAATATCAAAGATAAGATTGTATAACAAAGAATTTAAGTTTAAAATTTAAATCAAATTCCTAATGCAAAGACCTTTTATTACATTTGCATAAAAAGGAATTAAAAGTTTTAGTTCGTTCTAAAATATTATAAAATAACATAAAATTGATTGTTCAATTCAAATCTCGGTGTGAAGGTTACATATTTCAATCTTAAATATATTAGTTTTCATGTTAGACTTTAAATTCCAAATTTCTTTGAATGCAAAACTCTTTTAGAGTAGGAATTCCAGATAGATCATAAGCGTGATGAGATATCGGGAGGGGGAGGAGGGGGATTAGTGATCAAGGGGAATGAGGGATTGTGAGGGATTAAGGATTAAAGGAAGGATAGAAATAGGGATCAAATAGGTAGGTGAGATATTTGGAGGTTACGAGTGTGGATTATGGATAGATGGGTTATAAGAGATCGAAGGGGTGAGATATCGGATGGGGATTATGGATTGAGTGGGTATAAGGGATCAAAAGGTGAGAAATCGGATGGGGATTATGGTCTAGGGGGGGACACAGATTTCACCATTTGCCTATCTGGACCAACATATTTTCTTATTGGTTGATTTATAACCCTCGCCCTTGGTTCATTGATTTTACAACTCAATTCAATTCAACTGATGTATGAAGGTTCACCTGTTTTTATGGATCTTTGCTGCCTTACAACTTTTATACCGTCTTAAACCTGTAAAATATTTTATTGTTTTTTTTATTGTTTTCTATAGCCTGAATTTTGTATCCTTAGTAATTTGTATTATGTATCCTGCAACTATTCTATATATTGCATTCTGTATCATTTTACCTGCATCATATAACTTGTATTCTGCAACTATTCTATATATTGCATCCTGTATCATTTTACCTGCATCATATAACTTGTATCCTGTATCCTTTGTACTGTATCCTCTGTCTTGTATCCTGTTATGTATCATGCATATATCTTAAACCCCTTGTTAACAGCTCTGTTTCTAAAAATTGCGAATGCTCCTTTGTACATGTAAAGAACTCTAAAGGAATTGAGTCTTTGCAACAAACTCTGCTTTTTAAAACACTATATCTTTGGATTCCAATGTCGTAGACCTTACATATTTCAAACTATGAATTCTGTTAGGTCAAATAATGTAAGTTTCAAATATCAAAGATTTGCGACATTGGGTTCCAAAGATATAGGGATTTTAAATTCAGAGTTTGTGGCAAAAACTCAATTCCTTTAAATCCCAAACCAATATATCTTTGGTCTACGACTATTTATCTCCAAAATTAAAAGTCTCTTAACCGATGCCTTTCCTCTCTCTTTTAAACAGCTTTGTGTCGTGTAAAAAACACTTGTCCACACATTTGTTACGGCTCATGTATAAAATGACATTCAATCCTTTGCGTTATTTACAATTGTTAATCAAACCCCAATACCCTCCCTAGTTTACAGTTCTGTGCCAGAGGTATGCACAATAAACTTTCTATTGTTTACAGTTCTGTGTCGGGTATAAAATACCCTCTCCCTTCTTTACAGTTCTGTGTCGAGTATAAAAATACCCTCTCCCTTCTTTACAGTTCTGTGTCGAGAATAATCATTACCCTCTCTCTCGTTTACATTTCTGTGTTGGGCATAAACAATAAATTCTCCCTTGTTTACAGTTCTGTGTCGGATATAATCAATACCATCTCATTTGTTTACAGTTCTGTGTTGGGTATAAACAATAAATTCTCCCTTGTTTACAGTTCTGTGTCGGGTATAAAAATACCCTCTCCCTTGTTTACAGTTCTGTGTCGCGAGGGTATAATCATTACCCTCTCTCTTGTTTACAGTTCTGTGTCTGGTATAAACAATTAATTCTCTCTTGTTTACAGTTCTGTGTCGCGAGAGTATAATCATTACCCTCTCTCTTGTTTACAGTTCTGTGTCTGGTATAAACAATTCATTCTCTCTTGTTTACAGTTCTGTGTCGCGAGAGTATAATCATTACCCTCTCTCTTGTTTACAGTTCTGTGTCTGGTATAAACAATTAATTCTCCCTTGTCTACAGTTCTGTGTCGGGTATAATCAATACCCNGGAAAATGCAAATTGAATAGTCCCATAATCTGTGTGAAAACATTTGTTATTATTTGATATAAACATTAGACGAAATGAATTGCGTGATTCAACTGTTAATTTGAAAATATAAATGAAACCAAGCGACTCAGTTCTGGTTCTGGTGTTGCGTAGTGTACTCTGTATAAATTCTTTTCGTTGATTTTATGCAAAAATATTTTTTCGGACATTTTCTCATTTTACTCTTTTCACGGATTTTCGGATTTTATTAAAGAATCTTTATTATTTTGATTTTAATATCATTTTTTATAAAAAAAAAAACTGTTCCTTGTAATTGTAATTTTGAGACAACATAGGATTTGAGATAGGTGGAAGGGCCCCAAAACTTAAAACAGTGTATCGTAATGAAAACCAGTTTTGAAACCCGGGTTTCCCGAATGGGGTAAGGCAGTTTTGTGGAAATAGATATTTTTGTTATGAAATATTATTTAATTTTAGTTTCTTAATATTTTCCATTTTTTAAAATCTCTTAAATCAAAATCTACAAAATGTTAAGACCCCAAAAAGGAAACTCGGAAGTTTCGTTATACGATACTCTTTTAAATTTTGGGCTTGCGACTGTACGTTAGATAAAAGTTATGTCAACTTAAGGTTTTTAGCCTTAAAATCTCAATAATTATGACCAATGGCAAATATACATAAACATTATTATATTACTTTTTTCTCTTTTTAAATAATTTTCTAATCATTAGACAAAATATAGACTTGAAACAAACAAATTAATAATATCTCTACAATTGTACAACTTTACTGTAATCATGATTTAGTAGAGATGAGCGATGTACGTGAAAGAAAGTGTACATGTGAGCACAGTGCCGAAGATGTACAACAAATCAGGAAGAAAAGTTTCTTCTCTCTTGGTAAAAATATTTTTAATCAGATTTAATTTTAAAACTGGAAATTGCGTGTGCGCAAGTAAAATATATTTAAAGGACTGTTGACAGGATTTAAAGTGACTCTTCAGTACTAATGATTAGTTATCCTTCTTTCCCTATCGGAAAATGGATTTTTTAAAATTTGGTTCTCTGACTTACTGTCTACAGCAGCAGCGACAATTTGTCAGTGTTAAGATAGAAAATGGACTAAGTATGTATTTGTTGCTCATTTAGAGGTTTAAAGAATTCTGCTGTGAATCGGGTATATGTCACTTTTCAAATGGAGGGTCACTTGAATTAACCTCTTCAGTTCTTTAAATACTTTTTTATTACTTAATGGATTTCAGTAATTTTGCAACTATAGTATACAATCCATCTATATAATTAAATACATGTGTGCAGGCACCAGTCATACTACACCGGAAACCCCAGTTCAATTAAAGTGCCGGTCCAATTTTTAAACAGCTAGAGCAAGCTGTACGGTACACAAGCTGACTAGTAACTATACAGGGCAAGACGGAACAGTACGTCAAATAAACTAGCACACACCTTTGCCCCTTTAGTAAAAGTAAATTCAACCTAAATGAAGCATAAAGTCTGACCGCGCCAAACTTGTTGCACCGGCTAGTCCTGTTGATTGTCTTCTTTATTAACCCAAACTGGAACCGGAAAGGTTAACCCGGATCGGAAATTCAAATGTACTACGGCTGCCCGTGCTAGCCCCTCCTAGTGAAATGTATGTGATTACCAAATTGATATTACTCTCCTCATTAAAAAAAACTCCTGGTTCAAATGAAAAAAATGACTTTGTTTCCCCTGACAGTAATGAGCAAAAAAAGTAGCATACGATTAAAATGTCGTGTTTAGGTCATATTTATCCAAACTCCACATTGAAAACACCCAACAATAAAACTTTTTACATTTTCTGTTTGAAATTGGTTAGCTTCAACTGTGAAAAATTGATAAAAAATGTACAGGGTTACCAACAAAGAATGAGACTTTATAATGACGACCTTAAACTCTTTAGATAAGATAAGTGGCCGGGCAAAGGAAAAAACAAGTTTAGGGAATTAGGAATGAAAGAAAATAGACAAAATAAATTCCGTAAAGTATTCTTTGAAATCTCATTCTTTGAGGGTAACGCTCTTTAAAAAAATGATAACACAGTAAAAATAGGACTAAGAAAATATATTTTGTAGGACGTAGAAAGAAAAGCAGCAAACTGAAAGATGACAAAATCAGCACTGAAGCAACAGAAATTGAGGCAATTTCATAAAAATCAATAGTTAAATAATTCATATTTAGTTGATAAAAAAAATGAAAAATACGACTTTTTTAAAATCTTTTACTAATTGTATTTTCAGATCGAAGAGCTGGATTTTTCCCTAGGTCATTGAATGGGATTAAACTAAAAATTTTAAAATAAAATAAATTTTTATAATTTCCATTGATTCAATTTAAAGCTCGTTTCATGAATACCAGAAAAATATGTATCACTGTCCTTCAACCATACAGGGTTACCCACAAAGGATGGGACATCAGAGACGACTGTTTTAATATGCATTATGCTCTTATTTCTTACATTTAATGTTCCTTACATCTTTAAACTTGCCCCTTTCTATGCCAACTTCTTATTCTTTATAAATTGTTTTGGTCGTCACTAGCCATTGAAGTCACAGCCTTTTTAACATGCATTATGCTCTTATTTCTTACATTTAATGTTCCTGACATCTTTCTTTGCCAACCTCTTATCCTTTATAAAACCATATGTTTTTAGTCGTCACTAGCCATTGAAGTCACATACTTCGTGGGTAACCCTGAATCTTAGATCTAGTACTCATTACATGTATTAGATACGGAGACAAGGCCTCATTCAGTTTCCCCAATTAGCTCAGGAATAGGGACTTATTCAAGGTCAAGTGTTTTTCACGTCAACGTAAAGGAATTGAGTCTTTG
>NW_019397210.1:0-32104 GCF_000591075.1 Eurytemora carolleeae
TAATAATAATAATAATAATAATGTTAAAATAAATATTTTTATATTCTGAAGTGTTAATCTTACGTAGCTAATTTTTAATTTGATCAAATGCATAAAATGGCAAGGATAACAGGGTTTGTTTGAATAAAAGGAATCTAAAGAAGCAAGAAAAATAAAAGAGTATCTAAGAACTTTATTTAAATAATTTGAAACTGTTTCTCCTAAATTCGAATCTAACGCTAAAAATTACATAATTTTTTCTTGAAAAATTTGTTATAATATTTTATAATCTGGCAACAGACAGGCACACAGACAGACAATGACAAAAGGACATTATACGTGTTTTTTTCTTAAGTTTTTTTCAAAAGTTCCTAGTATTTCAATACTTTGTTTAGTTAAAATATATATTATGTATATCTAAATATATACAGTAATAATCTCTGTTTGTCTGTATATCTGTTTGTTTGTTTGTTTGTTCGACCATAACTCGTAAACCTCTTGACCAATTTGCCTCAATTTTTTATTGTTGAACTTGGTAACAGAAAAAGTTTAGATTCCTGGCAAAGCTGGGTTCCCAAGCTAGTAAATATATATTTATGTAAGTATATACATATACATTATACAGGTTGACCCTTGAGAGACGACTGAACAGAATTTGAAAAGTCTGTGTTCATAATTAATTATTATCTGCTACTATAAAATTGTATTTTATTAATTTCGGCATAAATCTAAATATAATCTCCTGGTCGTCTTATTTCAGGGTCGTCATTACGTTCTCAACGTTTGTGAGTAACTCTGTATGTAAGGAATATTATCTGACGTGTTCCTAGCTTTCTTTACAGTGAATTGAGCCGGCTAGGGGGCCGTTTTTTCCACACATAGCCCTTCCAGGGAGGATAAAACTTAATTTAAATTTCCGTTAGGGGTGCCACATGTCGAAGGGGGAGGTGAGATGGTGGATGGAGGGTGGGAAAGGGGAGGGGGTGTTAAAATAATCTATTCTGCCTCTGCAGTGTGAATTGTTCGAAAGGTTTGAAAACTGTTTTATTTATAGAACTAGAACTGCCATCTGCAGCAGGATAATCTCAAATTAGTTAATTATTAAATATTTTAATCTTTTTACTCCCCCCCCCTCCCCCTCCCTCCCTTCCTCCCGAGACCTCTCTGAAATCTGCCTAATTTGCCTGAAATGTTAAACTTGGCAAAATAGTTGTAATTCTCTGCTAGTTAGATCATCGACTTAGGGACGGTATAGGTAGACAAACAGGCGCGCTACACACACACACTCACACACCCCAAATCTAAATCTAAATCTTAAAACACTAGGCTAAATTAAAAAAATTCCTTGGTTGTTTCGAGCCCTGCCTCTGAATAGAACCAGGCCTGGAATTTGAGATCAAAACTTTTGATTTTGAATTTGTTAATAACGCGCTTAGTATGCTTGGTTGAATTCCCGTGAATAACTAGAATTAATATTAAATCTTTCAATTAAAGAGTTCTCTCTGTGGATATCAATTTTAGTCGGTGATTGTGAACATATCAAAATATTTTTTTCTTCATAGAACGCGAGTTTAACATTTTAAAATATTCATTCCAATTTCGTGGGTTTTTAATATCGAAGACGACATTTTTAACAAATTAAAAGTTTTACTCAACTTTTATTAGAGCGCAACTGATCAATAATGTCGCGTACTAATCATATTTTTATGAAATCCTTGAGTTGAACATCTCTGTTTTGGGCAATTAGCGTTTTCAACCATTATCTAGACGCCATTCATAGAGAAGTAAAATTAGTAGTGATCGAATTTAAATATGATTAGAATGAGGCCTACACACCCCCCTTTCATTTTTTGCGAACACTTCGAGAACTTTTTATTTTAACTAGTTAATTCTGAACTATCATTGATCAATCGAACATTTATCTTCTAATTGATCAAATAGCAAGAAAAGATTCAAACTTCAATTGATCTGATTCACCACTTTATTTGATGAGAATAAGAAATGTATAGATGTGAATTATTGTATATAAAAGGATGTTCCAAAAAAAGTATCAAAAGCTCACTCCCCCTCATACGCGTAGGGTCGTTAATCGTTTTTGAAAACGATCGTTAAACGATCTTTTTTGTTAAACAGTTGTGGGGGAGCTAAAACTTCTTGATATTTTCTTTAAACATACTCAATGATAAGTAAAGATGCCCTTCAGGTAGGTTTTCTATCTTCGTTAACGATCGTTAACGAAGGGTCTGCGTCAACTAAGGGTGGTCGTGAATGATCGTTAACGATCGTAAACGAAAATACGAGTTTTACAAAAACGATCGTTTTAAAAACGACCATTTTTAAATAAAGAACTTTTAAAAAAACGACCTTTTTTATTCGATTGTTTTTTTAAAAAAACGATCGCTTTTGAAAAAAACTTTCGTTTTTGAAAAAAAAAGTTATTGACAATTATGTTAACGATTGTTAACGAAGGTTTGTCGTTAACAATCGTTAACGAAGGGTCGTCGTTAACGATCATTAAAGAAACTACGAGTTTTACATAAACGATCGTTTTTAAATCGACCATTAAAAAAACTAACTTTAAAAAAACGATAGTTTAGTTTTCGATTTTTCGTCATCGTTTTCATAACGAAACGATCGTTTTTCAAAAAAATGAAAACGTTAACATCCCTACATACGCGTAACTCCTTTGGGCCTCTGCCTCAGGGTTATTGTGAACGAAAAACCCCCTAAATCTTGAAAATACGACAGTAAGCGTTCTATCTGTATTGTTATTAATCTATGGATTAAATAAATCAAAGTTTTAAATACATCATAAATTTATGCCTTCTGGTTTCAAAGATATTGGGATAAAAAATTAGGCTTTGTGGCAAGTTATCAGTTTCTTCATCGACACAAGAACGGGTGGATTTCATTGCGTAAGTTTTATGGATCTCCGTAGATTTATCTTCATTATTGTTTTCTCTGCAGTTAATTATGCAGCATTTAGTCAAACCGCGCCCCCTCATTTCTTTAATTAATTTCTTCGTCTATCCCTTTAATTAATTTCTTCGTCTATCCCTTTAATTAGTAAATACTGTCATTGATAAGTTTAATTTAGTAAACTTGAAACCCCATATCAGAAGATAGGAGAACACAACTCGGGGGGAACAAAAGCCAGAAACATGGATTTTAAACCAGATATCTGACATTTAAATTCTGTAATCTGGAATCTGACATCTGAATTATTTTGTAATCTGGAACCTTAAAATCTGACATCTGTAATCTGGAATCTGACATCTGACATCTGGAACCTGACATTTGACATCTGGACTCTGAAAACCGGAAATCTTACATCTGGAATCTGAAACTAGAATTCTGACATCTAAAATCTGGAACCAGACATCTAACATCAGGAGTCTGGAACCGGAAATCTTACATTTGGAATCTGAAACTAGGATTCTGAGATCTAAATTCTTGAACCAGACATCTGACATTGGAAGTCAGGAACCAAAATTCTGACATCTGGATTCTGAAACCAAAAATCTTACATTTTGAATCTAAACTTAGAAATCTGACATCTGGAATCTGTAATATGGAATCTTACATCTGAATTCTGGAATCTGTAACCAGACATCTCACATCTGAATTCTGTAATCTGGAACCAAATATCTGACATCTGAATTCTGTAATCTGGTACCTAACATCTGAATGGTCTAATCTGGAACCAGACATCTGACATCTGGCATCTGGAACTTAAAACTTGAAATATTGCAACTGAAATCTGGAACCTGACATCTGAATTCTGTAATCTGGTACCAGACATCTGAATGATGTAATCTGGAACCAGACATCTGACATCTGGCATCTGGAACTTGAAACTTGAAATATGACAACTGAAATCGGGAACCAGAAATCTGATATCTGGAATTTGGAACCAGAAATTGAAAGCTGTAATCTGGAACCAGACAATTGATATCTGGATTCTAAAATCGGAAATCCGACTGGAGACGGTATTTCTGGAACCAAAAATAGGAACTATAGGAACTAAAATCCCAAAACTATGAGCTAGGAGTAGGAGCTATGTACAAGGAAAAAGGAACTAGGAACAAACAACCGGGAACCAAGGAACTGGAACATAAGTTTGACAAAAGTTTTAAATTTTTAAACTTGTATGAATATTTTGAATTTGATGAATTCTTGAAAAAAAGAAGGAAACGGACCCAAACTCACTTTTGGGTCCGTTTCCGTGATAAGGCACCAATATATCTTTTGAATTCTACGAATTTTATGAATTTTACGAATTTTACGAATTTTACGAATTTTACGAATTTTACGAATTTACGAATTTTACGAATTTTATGAATTTTATGAATTTTACTAATTTTACGAATTTTATGAATGATATGAATGATATATGTGAAGGAAAGAATTATATAATAAACCCTGGGGTTGCGCCTAGAATATATTAAATTTGTATTGCTTCAATCAGAAAATATCTATCGGAGTTCACCCATTTCAAACATCTTAACCTTTTTAAATTTTCTGAAATCTAGGTTTTTATATTTAAAATCAATTTCAAAAGGAAAAACAATATTGAACTTTTCGGCTTTTAGGCCTTGCGAGCAAAATTAAACCCCTGTTTTTTAAATATGAAATTAAACTTATAAGAAAGGTTTTAAACAAAAAAAATCTTATCTTACAAGATAAACAAAACATTTATAATTTTTATATTTTCTGAAAATTTTTAATTTGTTCATATTGTGCAATTTCGAAGATTGTCAATGAATCAGTTAAATAATTTTGTATTTTTATTTGTTTCGATTTTCTATTCGTCAAAAAATGCCCAATTGTTTTTTCTTCAAAATTTGAAATTATCGATAAAAAATCCAATGGACCGGGCACTTAAACGAGTATTGAATATTTTGCCAATTTTATTTATTAAAGAAAGTATACAAATCTTTAAAAAAATTTAAAAATAATAATCAAGGTAAAATAATAAAATTACTTCCAGTTCAAACTTAAGATTTATACTTTTAATCTGATCCAGGAAGTTCATGAAACTGCTACAAAAATAGATACATTTTCTTGTATCTACTTCTTTCCCCAATAAAATGTTAGATGAATTTTAAATTTATAAAAAGATAGGAAAGGCACTGAGTCTAAGTTTAACAGCCACTAAAACTGTGCAAATAAATTCCGCAACGGAATTTTTGCACGTTTTCAGTAGTTTTCAGAGATTTCGTGAATTTTGCAATTGGAAATTATTCAAAGCGAAGGATTTAAGTGATTTGAATTAATGAAGTACAACGCCATCAAAAAAAAATTTATTTTTCATCTTTAAACTTTTTTTTGTGTTTCTGTTTTATTCCATTAATTTCAGTTCAGAACGGAGCATACAGTGATATAAGGGGAGGGGAGGGAGGAGAGGGGAGGCAAAGACTATTATGTTTTCTTTTAAAAATGGATAAAAACTTTTAAAAGTTTAAAATAAAAAAAGTTTTTATCACTCCAAAAAACAGTTTCCACAATTGCTATTGGGAAATTTAAAAAAAAATAAAACCTTATCTATATTCTTTTAATATTAAAGTAGGATTCTTTCTGATTTCAAATTTATTTACGTTGTTGAATTAGTTCTGAGAAATACGGGAAAGCAAAATACCAGGAATTAGAAAAAGAATTGTATATTTGCCATCCATGCAGTCTCAAGCACGTTCAGTGTGTCCAAGGGAATCATGAATAAAAAAGGGGGGAATATGTTTTACAAACAAAAATTTGCTTAAAATAAAACTTGTTTCGGTCTTTAAAATTCGAAGATAAATCAATTACATTTTTTCATTTTTTTTGTCTAGTTTTCAGAAAATCAAAACTGATTCCAAATTCACTAATCCGTCGAAAAACGCTTGCTTCGAATTTAACAATTCGAGGATTTTTAAAGCAAGATATATATTTTATAAGAAAGATATTAGCAATACGAACTCTGAATCGATAGAATAAATACTAGTCATTTACGTTCATCCTTATTCTCCGTTCTCCACCTGCACGTCTGCAGGTTCTCATTTGCCTCGATTCTTTTTGCCAGTTCATTGACATGGTTTAAAAAATGACGGTTATTCGAAACCCATATAAAGTTTATTTTAACTACGAATCCTTTAAACAGAGAGAGAGCTCTTACAATGAGTCTCTTCATACTCTGTGATGGCAAAGTAGCCGTATCTCTATATCTCTTAATTCTGTCATGCGTTTCTGATTTATCTCAGCTAATCCTAACAAATGTATACTGTACACACCCATGTTCATAAGTTCAGCNTACCTGCCTTCCTTCCTACCCTTCCATACAATTTCTTTATACCTATCTTCCTTCCTACCCTTCCATACAATTTCTTTATACCTGCCTTCATTCCTACTCTTACACACAATTTCTTTATACCTGCCTTCATTCCTAGTCATCCATACAAGCCCTTTATGCTTACCCCCCTTCCTTCCCTTGCATACAATCCCCTAATACCTACCCTCCTTACTGCCCTTCCAAACGTTCCCTATATACCTCCCTCATTTCTACACTTCTACACAATTCCTTTATGCCTACATTCCTTCCTTCCCTTGCATACAATCCCTTTATACCTACCCTTATTCCAACCAATTAATTCTGAATAGATGAAGAGCTCAAACCTCGATGAACCCTCATTTTAATTTGTAATCTGAAATAGATTTAATATTAAATACTCAGAACGCAACGACAGATTAAGGTCTTTATAAGTTGGTAAAAGTGGGAGTGCCTTTCTCTTCTGTATTTCAGGGCCTTGTTCTGCTGTGCACTCATCTATCTGCTTCTCTTTACCCGCGTCGGTCTGAGCAGATTTAAAGAGACTGTTCCTGACTATTTAGATTGAAATCAAATATCTAAATAGCAGTACTAAGAAAACATAAAATTAGTATGCTTAGCATACTCCACTTTGATTACAGTGTAGAGTAATTTGGTTTTTCATTTGAAACATACGAATTGAGATCATGCCTCAAGTATTGGCATTGATCAATAGATTGCTAAAGTCCGGTTGACATAGCAAATGAGATAGCTCCCAGTTGTAGTGGTGTTGATAGTTCATGGGATTGTAGCAGTGTTCATGCCCTGTTTGAGACATTGTTCAATTAATTGCAAGTGTCCTTATTGACACCTATAGCTAATGAGATCGCGTCCAGTGGTAGTGGCGTTGATAGTTCATGGGATTGTAGCAGTGTTCATGCCCTGTTTGATATTCATAGCAGACGGATTGTGCCTGGACAGATACAGATTTGGACGAACTTTTAAGAGTGTGGCATTTACTACACTCATACCTACCTTTCAATATTTTATATAAAACAACCTTTCATTTTTTGAAGACTTTTGAGAACTCTTAGATGAGAAAATTTAAACATATCTTCCCATCGCTCCAAATAAAATCAATTAGTAATGTATCAATCCATCAATCAAGTTTTTATCTGTATTTAATCCAACATTTTCCTTTTTCATACTTTCATTTACCTTCTCATCCTCTCCTCTTATTGAAAGGCTATTTAGAAGCACTAGAATGTTTTGAATTTCTTCTGTCTAGTTTGCAGTGCTGTGTGGCTTCTATCTAGTTTGCAGTGGTGTATGGCTTCTGTCTAGTTTGCAGTGTTGTATGGCTTCTGTCTAGTTTGCAGTGCTGTGTGGATTCTGTCTAGTTTGCAATGCTGTGTGGATTCTGTCTAGTTTGCAGTGCTGTATGGCTTCTGTCTAGTTTGCAGTGCTGTGTGGCTTCTCTCTAGTTTGCAGTGCTGTATGGCTTCTGTCTAGTTTGCAGTGCTGTGTGGATTCTGTCTAGTTTGCAGTGTTGTATGGCTTCTGTCTAGTTTGCAGTGCTGTGAGGCTTCTGTCCAGTTTGCAGTGCTGTGTGGATTCTGTCTAGTTTGCAGTGCTGTGTGGCTTCTGTCTAGTTTGCAGTACTGTGTGGATTCTGTCTAGTTTGCAGTACTGTGTGGATTCTGTCTAGTTTGTAGTACTGTGTGGATTCTGTCTAGTTTGCAGTGCTGTGTGGATTCTGTCTAGTTTGCAGTGCTGTATGGATTCTTTAAATTTAAAACAGCTTGCAAAAAAATCATTATAAGCATTACACGCAGATAATAAGGATAAGTCTGTCATCAGTCAACTTTTCAAAAGCAAGGTTATCTGAAATTACGCTTATATGTTGACGAAGATATTATTTTTTGTTATTTTCCCGCTTTCTATACATTTTACGTCTTTTTAAGATTCTTTGCATTATATCCCTGATATAATAAGAGCATTATATCCCTGTTATAATACGAGGATTATATCCCAGTTATAATACGAGCATTATATCCATGATATAATACGAGCATTATATTCCTGTTATAATACGAGCATTATGTCCCTGTTATAATATGAGCATTATATCCCTGTTATAATCCGAGCATTATATCCATGATATAATACGAGCATTATGTCCCTGTTATAATACGAGCATTATATCCCAGTTATAATACGAGCATTAAATCCTTGTTATAATACGAGCATTATATCCCAGTTATAATACGAGCATTATATCCCTGTTATAATACGAGCATTATAACCCTGATATAATACGAGCATTATATCCTTGTCATAATACGAGCATTATATCCCAGTTATAATACGAGCATTATATCCATTATATCCCTTTTATAATACGATTATTATATCCCTGTTATAATACGATCATTATATCCCTGATATAATACGAGCATTATATCCCTGTTTTAATACGAGCATTATATCCATGATATAATACGAGCATTATGTCCCTGTTATAATAAGAGCATTATATCCCTGTTATAATACGAGCATTATATCCCTGCTATAATACGAGCATCATATCCCTGATATAATACGATCATTATATCCCTGCTATAATACGAGCATTATATCCCTGTTATAATACGAGCATTATATCCTTGTTATAATACGAGCATTATGTCCTTGTTATAATACGAGCATTATATCCCTGTTATAATACGAGCATTATATCCCTGTTTATTGATGCTTGAAGCTTGATGACCTAGATACAAATAAATCTTAGGAATCAAGATCAAGAGAGGATTCTCAATGATTAATCATATATATAAACTTCTAAGAAAATAGATTTGAGAATAGAATGATCCCGATTTTTCGACAAGTCAGTAAGTAAGTTAGCGAGAAAGTAAGTAAGTAAGTTAGCGAGAAAGTAAGTAAGTAAGTGTGTAAGTAATTAAGTAAGTAAGTTGTTTCTTAAGAATGATGATTGATGCAAAACAAAATAGTTTTAGGAGAAAACTCCAAAAACTCCAAAAAATAAAGGTTAGCGAAGCATTTCACAAGAATCATAGTTTATTGCATCAGAAAAAGTGCAAATAGGTTTTCGTTTACTCTATTTTTATTAAATTTTCTAGGTTTTATTCTATCTAGTATCTGTTCCATGTTTACAGTGATTAGGGCTGAGTGAGGGGCGTCTTATCTCATCTAAATATCATTATAAGACAGAGTTAAAACGTTGAACCCATTCAAAAAAAACTTTATGTCAATTCTTAATTTTATCAAATTTGAATAATGTAAATAAAGTGTAAAAGCAGAAAAAACTACCTATTAAAAAGATTTATAGCGAATCTTAAACTCATATAATTCTTTTTATCTTTTAAAAGGAATGAATTCTTTGCAACAAACTCAGATTTTCTAATCTCTATATCTTTGCAAACCCATAAACTATAAATTCTTTTAGATCAAGAAAGTTTAAAATATCAGAGGTTTGCACCATCAGGTTTCAAAGATATAAGGGTACGAAAATCAGAGTTTTTGGGCAAAGACTCAATTCCTTAATAGAAATTGAGTAAGCATTAATGGTCTATAGTTTTTACTCATTTTATTGACGACTGGATTTTTTCACTTCATCATAAAATTGTACCGTTATTACCTCATAGAACCCTATCTAAAGTTGCAGATTTCATAACTAGGTTCACAAAAATGTATATACAATGAGAACCAGAAAGTTCTAGATTGGAAAACGACTTTAAAGCAACATCTCCGTTTTGTGGTTGATGTTGTTACATTTAACTATTTTTAATAGAAGTTTAAAAATCACATTTTAAAGTGAAATTGAATGTGCAGTTGCACCACACTGTAATATTGATACGTCTATGTTAAATGGAATATTTTTTTAATACTTGAGTTTTTTAACTTTAATAATTTATTTTTGGATAAGGGGTGTGAGCACAATCTCACGCATACAAATAAAACGAAATTTCTATAAATCTATTTTCAGTTTGTTATCAAAATCTTTCTATTATTTTGTTTTGCTCAAGATCAGTTAAAAGTCATATAACCCAACGTTGTGTTGCGCCGTTGTCTTAAAAACTTGATCATTGGTAACCCTATAAACCATAGTGAACACTTATTTTACGCGGGCTGATCTTGCTTCCTGTTTTTCCTTAGGCTTAACTATTAGGTTTGGTTAATGATATGATTTTTGTTAATCGCATGACTTGTAGAAACCTGGATTTTCAAATATAATAAGTTGAGTTTAGAAGTTCGCAGTTTTCTGGTTATATAGTAATTGTTTCTTTTTGTTTGTTTGTCCCATAATACAAACAATATTTGACCGATGTGCCTCAAATTTTAATTGAAGAACTCGGTAAAAGCACCGTAATGTTCTCAGCTTGATCTAAAATTTGATTTAAAAATGGTGGACTTTTAAAGGGAAAGTTAATATTTTCAGACAAGGCTGGGTCACCAATCCCAAGCTGTAGTATTAATCAGTTAAGTCAACCAAGAATTAGCGTTGTAACATGTACACTGTACTGTATAGTGTACAGTGTCCGCGATGAAAGTCAAAAATCTGCGATTAAACCCAAATCTTATACATTCAAACAATACTTCTCATTTCTCATAGAACAATGTTCTTTTTCATGCAATGCATCCATGCAATTGTGGTAATTTGCAAATAGAAAAGTATGCAACAATGCAAGTGCTGGCAAGGATTCTCAGAAAAAAATGCAACAATTTTGCAAATTGAAAAAAAACCGAAAGCAAGTCAGTATTTAATTGATGGTTTTGTGGGATTTTTCCGAGCTCTGAACAAATCAAAATAATATAGTCAGGGGACATATGTTTATTTACTAAATTAATAATTACTAATAGAATAGATAAATGTAAAATGGGAACAGAGGTTTTTCCAAAGAGAATAGAATATATTTTAGAGGGGAATTTACTAGAAAAAAGTGTAAAACGGCCATTTTGTTGTACTGTTTCCATACTGCAGGTGTACTTCACATATTTATGCTATATAACCTTTTGGGCCCTGGAACATCATTTTATAGAAAATCTAAAATTAATGTTAAAAGAAAACCAAATTATGAAATAGGCTGGTTTCATAATTGACCAATGATCATTTCACATAGACTCTATGCCTTTCACTTTACAAACGATGATTTTCCGTTATAACTATAAATCAAATGATGTTTTTTATTCACCTTATTCATTGTAAAGTTTATTTAACAGCTTTAAAAAATTCGAAATTGAAATGAATAGTCTAGGAAACATACTGTATTAATGTACTCTACTGCATATAATTTGTGAACATTTACATGATTTGTACACTTTGAACTCCCTTTCAGGCTGAAAGGGACTGAAAAAATTCATACCGATAGATTCTCTAAATTCCCCTCTAATATATATTCTATACTCTATGTATATAAAGCATTCTAGAATAGTGTCCTGTAATCGTCAATTTTTAATAACAAGAAGGTAGTAGTTTGACAAGTTTTGATTTTCTAATCCCTTTATCTTTCCAACCCAATGTCGGAGATCTTTCTTATTTTAAATTATAAACTCTTTTGACCAATCACTCTAAAATTGAAATATCAAAGGTTTAAACCATCAGGTTACAAAGATATAGGGATGAATATCTATTATGGTACCAGATAAATTTTCTTGCGTAAAGAGGTCACAAAGTCGTTCCAGTAATCTCGCATAGCTTTGACCTTCTCCTTCTCTGACTAGTTCACAGTGGTGTGTAAGAATATATTTTTAAATCCTTAATGAATGGTCAGTCCACATATAACACAATATAACTAAAATATATATTCTTAACTCAACAGAAATTGATAGCAAAAATATAAATAGATAAAAGTAGAGAAGAAGAAAAAACATCATTAAAAATAGTTTAGAACCGAACTGAAGTGAAAAGGGGGTGAAAAAAGAGATAACCACCATAGTTTCAGTAAAAGTAAATATTTCCATTTACTGATAGCGCGCGATTGAAGGATTCATAACTCTAATTTGATAATGAGATAGATAAAAGAAAAAGAAAAATCTCAAAAGGAAACTCTAAAATTGAATCATCAAAAGACTACGCCAACAGGTCACAAAAATATAGGAATTTCAAAATTGGAATTTGTGGTAAAATCTTCTTTATGTTATAACTGAAAAAGACTGAAAAAATTCATACCGAGAGATTCTTTAAATTCCTCTCTAATATATATTCTATTCTCTATGGGTTTTTCCTTTTATATGGACTGTAAGCGTAAGTGACCCTCCATACAAAGATGGCAATGCCCGATTAGCAATGGTACCCCTTTAAAGCTTTGTCTGATCAAGTATGAATTAGATATCCATGTTTACGTTTGAAAACTAATTATTTTCAATTGTGGTTTCTCTACAAAAGTGATTTGCGTATTTCTACTACAGGAAAACCAATAGAAATTATCGGATAGAGAATCAAATAGATTCTAGTACAATAGATGGCAAGGTATAATTTGTACACTGTACTGAAGTACAGCTGTATTCTGACGTCACAAGTGTCAACTCAGTTTGTGTGTCCGACAAAATTATTAATAATAGTGATAATTTTAGAATAAAATGCTTATTTTACAGTAAAATAAGTGCAATTTTATGTTTTCTTTATTTCCTTTTTTACACTTTTTTATTTAATCTTGAAAAACCTGTCAACTAATGTGAGAAAATTTCGTTTTCCTTGTTATATTTGACACTTGTGACGTCGTGTATAATTGATCCATTTCTCTGTTGCCACCTATTGTACTTGATAATCTATTTGGAAGCTTTTTTAAATATGAATAAAAACGACAATTTTTTTCTAGATTTTTTATCAGATAAAGGTTTCAAGTGTGCCGTTGTAAATCGAGCATTTCGATCTTTCCATGGAGTATCACTTGACATGACGCTTACAGTCCCTTTTAGAGATCGTTTCTATGTAATTTCAACAAAAAGTTACCCCCCCCCCCCCATGAAAAAGCTGCAATCCTAATTATTTTAGTGCATCTGCTTTATCAACCTGAAAGTCCCTAAATGGCTGCTAGGATAATAAATTTTTAGACAGAAAAAAACAAGAATATCTTCGTCCTTCTTTCTCAGATGAAGGATTAGAACAACGTTGTGAATCAAACATTTGGGCTTTAAAGTACCTTGGAGAACTTTAAAGAAAAAGTTTATAGTAAATTAACGGAAAGTACCAGAGTTTAGTGTAATAGATAAGAAAATTTATTCTAGAAATGTGATCTGTTTATTCTGCCCCCCCTCTCCCCCCCCCACTTCATCTTAACCCTAACCTGTCCCTTCCACCCTACACAGGGTTAATCACACATCACACAAATATGAAAAAAGGATTTTATTCTTATGTTCTGATAAAACTGAGCCTGGAGAAAAATGAAATGTTTAAATCTTCCACCCTTAGATATCTTGTACAAATATTTAGATTGAAGTTCATGCAATATAGGAACACTCAAATACAACTTATTCTCATTCACACGTTTATTTCTCCCTCCCTCCCTCTTCACTCTACCTCCTCAAAATTATTAGAATAACTTAAGAATTTTTCCAGATCTTCCTTGATGGATAAATTTCATCTAGTTTTCTCACATGTTTAACAAAATAAGAAAAATTAACTAAATGATAAAAAGACAAAACGAAATTAATTTTATTGATATTATACGGGATTCAAAAGTTATGATCTCTTTTACTTCTTCTGATTTACAGGTGACACTGATACCTGTCTGGTTTAAGGTTTGTTCCCGTCTATGTCTCTACTATCTCAAAACTGCAAACTTTGTGACGTCATTTAGTCCTCGTTGCGTGATGCTAAATCTAATTTCAGATTCAAAGATGTCATGTCTTTAATTTTATATTGATCAAAAATAAATCTGTTTTTATCTAAAGATTTTAGAAATAGAACAATTTAAAAAATTAAACCTCCAGGTATCAATGAATTAATGATTTAATTTCTTAATTATATGAAATTCCCAGCGAAAACCAAGCTAAATAAAAAAGATGGCGACTTGCTTAAAATTGGCGCCAAAAAGAAATGAGTTTGTATACATGTATTATTCCTGGGAACGGGTTCATATTTCTTCAAATAGTTTAATGTTGAAACCTTCGGTTTTCATGTTAAAGAACATTAATAAATCTATCTATACATCTATCTATCTATCTATGTTTTAATCAATTTGTGTATCTGTCTTTCTATCTATTGGGTTACATCGTGGGGACAACTTGATTAGAACTGGGAATTCAACCCAAGGAAGGGTGAGCCGAAAAGAATATTTATTTCTCCAAAGGGGGGGACTGAAACCCGAAATATTATTTTATTCCCCAAATAATCTTAACCGTTAAAGGGTGAACCAAATTTCTAAAACATGTTTTTTTTTTGAAGGGTGGACTAATAAAAAAACATAATATAATCCAATTTTAAAGAATAACTCTCTATTAATTTAATTAAAGAAAGACTACCTCTCAAATAATTCAATTAAAGAAAGGCTACCTCTCATGTAATTTGATTAAAGCAAGACTACCTCTCTTGTAATTTAATAAAAGAAAGACTACCTTTCATACAAATCAATTAAAGAAAGACTACCTCTCTTGTAATTTAATAAAAGTAAGACTACCTTTCATACAAATCAATTAAAGAAAGACTACCTCTCCTGTAATTCAATTAAAAAAGACTACCTCTCCTGTAATTTGATTAAAGAAAGACTTCCTCTCCTATAATTTAATTAAAGAAAGACTACCTCTCCTGTAATTCAATTAAAAAAAGACTACCTCTCCTGTAATTTGATTAAAGCAAGACTCCCTCTCTTATGATTTAATTAAAGAAAGACTACCTCTCCTGTAATTTGATTAAAGCAAGACTTCCTCGCCTATAATTTAATTAAAGAAAGACTACCTCTCCTATAATTTAATTAAAGAAAGACTACCTCTCCTTTGATTTAATTAAAGAAAAACTACCTCTCGTGTAATTTTTTAAAGCAAGACTACCTCTCCTGTAATTTTATCGAAATCGACTACATCTCTTGTAATTTGATCGAAACCCCGACTAGCTCTCTTCTATACATTAATCAAATCTAAAATAATTACCTCGTGTAAATTAATCAAAGAACGAATACTTCTCTTATTAGTAATCAAAAAACGACAAACTCTCTTGTAAAATTAATATTTAAAAAACTACCTCTCTTGTTAATTAATCAAAGAACAACTACTTCTCTTGTTAATTAATCAAAAAACAACTACCTCTCTTGTAAATTAATCAAAGAACAACTACCTCTCTTGTTAATTAATCAAAGAACAACTACCTCTTTTGTTAATTAATCAAAGAACAACTACCTCTCTTGTTAATCAATCAAAGAACAACTACCTCTCTTGTTAATTAATCAAAGAACAACTACCTCTCTTGTAAATTAATCAAAGAACAACTACCTCTCTTGTTAATTAATCAAAGAACAACTACCTCTCTTGTTAATTAATCAAAGAACAACTACCTCTCTTGTAAATTAATCAAAGAACAATTACCTCTCTTTTTAATTAATCAAAGAAAAACTACCTCTTTTGTAAATTAATCAAAGAACAACTACCTCTCTTGTCAATTTATCAGAGAACAGCTACCTCTCTTGTAAACTAAGCAAAGAACAACTATACCTCTCTTGTAAATTTAGCAAAGAACAACTACCTCTCTCGTAAATTAATCAAAGAACAACTACCTCTCTTGTAATTTAAAAAAAAATTATCATTTGTGGTTTCTATCCAAGAGTGACTTGTGCATTTCTTGCTTCTAAGAAACAATGGAGAAATTCACAGAAATAACCACTTTTCGACTCAAAAAACCGACGTTATCTTCCATATGTTTAATCAGATTAAAGTTAATTGGGAATTGCTATTTTTGCATTGAGGGTCATTTAAAATTACACTTACAGTCCCTTTAATAAAAACAACGATCGAGAGGTTCCGTGATTATTAAAAACAAATATAATAATATAATGATTTTTCCGGTGTGTTGCGTTATGCTTTCTTTTGCGTTTTATTTTATAAATTGCAACGTCCCAAATATTTTTGGTCGGTTTTAATTTTTTTGTGAATTACAGCTTTCCGCATTGAGCTCAAAGTTAACCATTGATTTTTGGTCGTCTTCAATCTTCTTGATTTTCTAATTTTGCGTAGAACACCTGTAGTTTTAATATCCCTGTAATATAACGGTCTATATATTTATTGTATAAATTTAAACTGTTTTATATATCTACTCGTTACTAATACATAATATAATTAGCTTCGATGATTCAGCAAGTTTTGAATAATAAATATTTCCCCTGATTCACAACATAGTCTTAAATACAGGGAGAACCACAATACTTACAAATATAACAAGTTAAGAAATTAAATAAAAGTCACATTTAAAAAATTATTTTTTTATTCCTCCTCACTAAATAACTACTTTTTTGTAGCCCAAGAAATGTACATTTTAGATCTGTACAGCACTTGTTTTTAGTCAAAATTTATGGAATAATTTGGCAAAATCCGCGGCGAGTTTTGTGTGTTGCGCTGAAAAGATGAACCCAGAAGAATTGACAAAATTATATTTTATTGAACATTTTTTTTTGATTATTGCTAAAAATTTTCTGCATTAATTTCGAAAGAGCATGCCTAACATTTTACACTTTAAAGTGTATTTACGGAATAAATAGAAAAGATTATTTTGTCTAATTGTAACTGAATTTTTACTCACCCAGTATTAATTCAGTAGACACAAGTTCGTTAGAATGTTGAAATATAACAGACAATATTTTTTGTTAATTGCTTAACAGTTTAGTATCTCATCTCTTAGGCCGGTTCAGTTACTAACTTGGATTCATATAAATTATACAATAAGTAGCTGAACACATGTAAAATATACAATTAGTAGCTTGAGTACATGTAAATTATACAATTAGTAGCTTGTACACATCTAAAATATACAATTAGTAGCTTGGATCCATGTCAATCATACAATTAGTAGCTTGAACACATGTAAATTATACAATTAGAAGATTGGATCCATGTCAATTATACAATTAGTAGCTTGAACACATGTAAATTATACAATTAGAAGATTGGATCAATGTAAATTATACAATTAGTAGCTTGGATCCATGTAAATTTTACAATCAGTAGCTTGGATCCATGTAAATTGTATAATCAGTAGCTTGGATCCATGTAAATTATACAATTAGTAGCTTGGATCCATGTAAATTTTACAATCAGTAGCTTGGATCCATGTAAATTATACAATTAGTAGCTTGGATCCATGAAAATTGTATAATCAGTAGCTTGGATCCATGTAAATTGTACAATTAGTAGCTTGGATCCATGTAAATTATACAATTAGTAGCTTGAACACATGTAAATCATACAATTAGAAGATTGGATCAATGTAAATTATACAATTAGTAGCTTGGGCTTGGATCCATGTAAATTTTACAATCAGTAGCTTGGATCCATGTAAATTATACAATTAGTAGCTTGGATCCATGAAAATTGTATGATCAGTAGCTTGGATCCATGTAAATTGTACAATTAGTAGCTTGAACACATGTAAATTGTACAATTAGAAGATTGGATCAATGTAAATTATACAATTAGTAGCTTGGGCTTGGATCCATGTAAATTTTACAATCAGCAACTTGGATCCATGTAAATTGTATAATCAGTAGCTTGGATCCATGTAAATTATACAATTAGTAGCTTGGGCTTGGATCCATGTAAATTTTACAATCAGTAGCTTGGATCCATGTAAATCATACATTTAGTAGCTTGGATCCATGAAAATTGTATAATCAGTAGCCTGGATCCATGTAAATTATACAATAGTAGGCTTTTAGGGCGCTTCGCGTCCATCTTATATTTAAACTTATAATTGTGGCTTTATCTATGAGCATCTTCTCTTTGTACAGTATAAAACAAAAACAAACACAAAGTTTGCGGATTTCTTAATATTTTTTCGCGCATTTTCAAAATTTTACAAAAATAAAAAACTTTTAAACGCAATTTTTTTTAATTTTAATCATTCATAAACCTTTTCTGGGGTCCCTAGATGTCCCACAAAAAATTTGGGCCCGATCGGTTCAGCCGTTTTGACGTTTATTGGATACAAACAAACAAACAGACAAATAAACAGACAAGCCAAATTTATATATAGAAGTAGCTTGGATATATGTAAATTATACAATTAGTAGCCTGGATCCATGTAAATTTTACAATAAGTAGCTTGGATCCATGTAAATTATGCAATTAGTAGTAGAGAATCTAAACGGAAAAGTGTCTCAAATCATGATGCAGGTTTGGTCCTTTAGACGAATTTTCAGCAATAATAGCATTTGTATTCAGCAGAATCAATTTATAAATAATTGAATGCTTTCATTAGAAGTTTGCAACATTTATCAAATAATGTGGAAAACAGGAGGAATTATGTTAAATATCTGTGCAGAATCCAAAATTGACTCAAAGGCTCATTTCTGGGCCCAAAGGTTGAAAAATTGAAATCACATATTTCCAAAGATTTTCATATTTTCACGTTGGATTGAAACGTTTTCAATAAATTGTCTTTTTTTGAAGAGACATTAAATAACAAAAAAAATGAATTTCTAACGGGCAGCCATTTAAATTATATTTTCTCCTACTTCAGCCTAAAATCAAAACAAGAGGAGCTACGAGGTCACAAAGTCGTACCAGTATGTTCATTTAAATTTGACCTCTTTCTTTTGTGTTAGATGGGCGATGTTATAAATGTTATAAATGTCATATCTTTATACTTTTTAAAAATATAAGGTACATTAAATTTGAAGGTCGTTACATTAAGTGAAAAAATGTGATCTGAGGTGCAGAGAAATCACGGGTATTGGTTACACAACCAAACATTAAAAAATAGCTGGGCACGGGCAGCGCAGGATTTTTCTGATAGCTCCAAATAAAAGAGTTAGCTAACTGTTTGTTCAGAGTACGTTATAAAACATAGATAAATATTTTCAAATCCAAATCGAAACCATTTTCGGGCTAAATAAAGGCATTGAACAAATAACCCCTGAATTGGACTGGAAACTCCGTATTTAATATGTGGAACAGAAACATCGCATTAATTATTAAAATCTTTGGAAAATTTGGTCTTAATTAAATTTCAAATTTTAATCTGAATATTAAAGGTAATAGTTTAGATTTAACATGATAGTGTTTTTTCCCAATTTTGTCGGAATTAAACAAAAAATATGAGAATCAAATTTTATTCAATGAATGTTGAAAAGTTGGATTATATCAAATTTAAATCCAAATAACAATACTGAAAAATTCTTTTATTTTTAGATCCGATCAATCCATGGAAATGTAAAAAAGTTTCAAATAAAACTATTTACTAGATACAATCCAAAAAATCTGTAAAAATTCTATGATTTTCCCCGACTAAATAAAGATTTATAAAGTCTGCATTAATAGAAGCTGGAATAGTGGCTTAAAGCGCCAGGAATTCCCTACTTTTATTCATTTATAAAATTAATAAATGATTAATATGAACGGGTTCTGTATTGTTGAGAAAAGATTAAATTAAAAACATTTTAAATTTGTTATATAGTTTATAATTACAACGACTAATAAAATAGATTATGCAATAAATAAAACGTATTTTGAAGTTTTAAAAAAACTACAAAAAACAGGGTGTCCCATTTTCTTTCGAAAAAAAAATTTGCAATTGTTTTTTTTGGTCATTTAACGGTTAAATATGCATGACCACACTTGTTTGTAAAAATTTTAATATTGAAACATTTTTTCGGGACATCTTGTAGAAAAAGAAAAAAATTAAAAATATATATTTAGCATGATGTGCGTAGGCTGCACAATGCAAGTAATTCAAGGTGCGCGTGGCAGAAGTGCATTCATGCACCGTGCACCTTACCCCAGGAGTATATATTGTATAGAGAGAATAATAGTCTTATTCTATTCCTGTTTGATATTAAAAAAATATATTTGATTTGTTTTATAAGTTGCACCAAAACATCTTTACACGTTAAAAATATTTCTTTCTTCAAAATGTTATAAGTGCTAAAAAAGGGGGGCAATTGCCCTACTTTCCAGCCTGTTCTATACGTTTTGTAAGTGGTTGCGTCCTCACCCTACCTTGTGATCTATGTATAATAGGAGGACGCACATAAATGTAGAAATCCCAGTACGCAGCGTCCTACTTTTTCTTTGTGAACCGAGGAGAGAAGGACGCACAAAATCATGACGACAAGATAGTTACTCCAAGGTTTAAACCTGCCTCGAATAACAAGCTTTCATCTCGACATTTTATAAAAGAAAAGGTCAATTTTCTCAAAACAAATAGTGACCACTTCACCATAGTATATTCTAAAATAACATGTTAAACCAGACAACGTGTTTGTCTGATAAAAGTTGAATATGATTCCTATGTAAGGTGATATCACAAAAAGTAGAACCTCACCAAATTGTCGAATTCATCAAATTCTATCGGGTTTTTTTCGACCTAAGCCACCAAATGTTGGAGTTGTGTAAAATACATATATATATATATATACATATATATGTATATCTGCATATTTATATATCTGTACATCTGTATATCTGAACTGAACCAATGTTTGTACCCTCTAATATCTCTAATATTTTGCAAGCTAATAAATCATTTTGCAAATTTGTAATGTACGGTTTATAAACATATACACGCGCTTTACATACACACACTCAACACTCGACAGACAAACTTACACTTTTCTGTTCTTAATTTTCCTGAATTTTCCTTAATTTTCCTTAACTTTCCTTAATTTTCCTTAATTTTCCTTAATTTTTCTTAGTTTTTGGTCATTTCAAAATATCCTTTTCTTTGACCAGAAGTCAAAACATTTGTGTGAAATCCTTCAATTTTCAGAATAATTTGCTCGATCTCACTGAGATAAAGCTAAACATCTCTGAAAGTTAGTTTTTCAATTTTTTAGCAGCCTCGTCTTTAAAGTGTCTTGCGCCGTGGCATTTGGTAATACCTCACAAACTCACTTTTATGAAGCCCTAGACTAATACATTTTAAAAATGAAACACGCTCGATTCTATGTAGTTTAAGTTTAAAATGAGAAATTGGCACAATGCTGCTCGATTTTTGCGTGAGAGCTTACATCTGGGTTTGCAGTGATTCCTTAATTTTAGTTATCCCTTCCCCTGCCATTGTTTTTGATGCCCACGAGATATCTTAAGAGGAATTCTTTTAATTCTTTGTACAGATAACTGCATCTAACTTTTGTGTCAGACGTACCTTTAAATTTGAAATTACCTAAACGTCTCTTTAAATTTGAGATTACCTAAACGTCTCTTTAAATTTGAAATTACCTAAACGTCCATTTAAATTTGAAATTACCTAAACGTCCCTTTAAATTTGAAATTACCAAGACGTCCCTTTAGATTTGAAATTACCAAGACGTCCCTGTAAAATTTGAAATAACCTAGACGTCCCTTTAAATTTGAAATTACCAAGACGTCCCTTTTAATTTGAAATTACCTAAACGTCCCTTTAAATTTGAAATTACCAAGACGTCCCTTTAAATTTGAAATTCCCCTAGACGTCCATGTAGATTTGAAATTACCTAAACGTCCCTTTAAATTTGAAATTATCTAGACGTCCATTTAGATTTGAAATTACCAAGACGTCCCTGTAAAATTTGAAATAACCTAGACGTCCCTTTAAATTTGAAATTACTTAGACGTCCCTTTAAATTTGATAAAAGAAATCTCCAGATTCTCGAGATACCAGTAGTTTAATCTAGAAAACCAATATATAATCGATGATAATTACATTTGAGTAATTTATTTTCTAATCACTAATTATTATGTACGGAGCTAATTAGCGTCCGGACTAATTAACGTTTTGTGAGAATACATTATACAGGTAGAAGACCTTGTGAGTTATAATTTGATTTTGTGAAACTGAAGTAAATTGAACCTGCTTACCTTTTTATGATTGAAATCTTACTTGTTTTTAATCTTATCTCATCCAATTGAAGAGATATTGGAAAGAACAAAAATGTTTGGAATTTCAAATATGTAAACTAACAAATTTTGATTTCTCATACTTGTGCTTAAAATCAAAGCTAGATGAGCTACAAGGTCAAAAAGTCGTACTAGCAATGTCGCATAAATGTTATCTTCACCTGCGATGTCTAGTTTAATATTGCGTACATCTACCTACATCGATGTGCATGCCTCCTGTTTGTATTAGATTACAGTCATATTATAATCTCTCGTTCAAAATCCGCAAAAAAACCTAAGCTAAGACTTTATACTGAAATATTTAAAATACGTTGCCAAACAAAAAAGTACAAAATAGCAAATACGAAAAGTCTACATTTAAGAAGTGAAAATAGGTTCTAAAGTTAAAACTCACTTTACTTTTAACCAGAGGATAAATTTAAAGAATTTGAGCCGCGTCTTAAATTTGAGTCGCGGCTCGAAAATGGTTGGTTTCACTTAAAATTGTATTTAATGTTTCAAGATTTAAGTCGGCGCATAATTGAAAACTGTTTTTTGGCGGATTTGAGACGAGGCTCAAATTCATAAAATTCGGACCTCTAATTTTCAGAGTCTCAATAAAGGAACTGCTTAAACATATCTCTAATTTTGTAATCCTATAAAAAACACAAGAATGAACAATTAATTGAAGGTTTGACATACAGATTATTTGATCGTGGGTTCTTAATAAACGTAAGTTGCGGATTTCTGCAACAGAAATTATGAAGACACACCATTCTATAACTCCAGCTGGTTACTTGAAATTACGTCTAATGTCCGTTAAAAATTGGAATAAATTTTCTAAATTAGACAAAATGCAGATGATCGATCTCTAAGGTTTCATGATTTGTGATCGAACATACAAACAAACCTACTTTATATAGTATAGATGCGACTATTGTAAAAATTTATATTTTCACTTTGAAACTTAAATGGCCTGTCCTACATTAACCTGCCTCCCACTCCTCTCCAATTTATCTAAAGTACTCAGTTCCTTAAATGTGCTGGGTCTTTCTTTATAAAACATTAACTATATAAAAATATCTATTCACTCCCCCCCCCCTACTTTTTTTGAGCCCCTTCTCTCCCCCCTTTACCCTTTCAGTCATCAAAAAAAGATAATTAAGGCCTGTTAAGATTAGATATCATGTAGAGATTAAAAATATTCATCATTAAAATTCTTTGTATTTGGTGGGAATTCAATAATCTTAAATTATAAGCGAACTGGGTTAGTAGCAGTAACAGTAGCAGTAACAGTAGCAGCAGCAGTAGCAGTAGGTAGCAGTAGGTAGCAGTAGCAGTAGCAGTAGCTGTAGCAGTAGCAGTAGCAGAAGCAGTAGCAGTAGGTAGCAGTAGGAAGCAGTAGCAGTATCAGTAGCAGCAGCAGTAGCAGTAGCAGTAAAAGTAACAGTAACAGTAGCAGTAGCAGTAGCAGTAACAGTAGCAGTAGCAGTAGCAGTAGCAGTAGCAGTAGCAGAAGCAGTAGCAGTAGCAGTAGCAGTAGCAGTAGCAGTAGCAGTAGCAGTAGTAGTAGGTAGCAGTAGCAGTATATGCCGTGCATGTATAATTCCAAACATTTGCCTCCTGTAATAGCATTACAAGCAGCATAAATACACTTAGTAACCAATACACCCCTCCTCTCTGTTAATTGGGCGCAGTAGGATACCATTTAACACATTCTTACTTAAAATTAACACACCGGGTTAACATCGTTAGGAAACACAAGACGTATTTTCAAACATTAAATAGATGCGTAACCAAACAGTTAACCCTGGAACAGCTCCCAGACTTTCTAATTCAGATTTTCTTTGTTTACATTTACTAGGATAAGGGAAGGACCCTGATTTCTCTTTTTTCAATTACTCGGGTTAAATCTTGCTCAGTGTAGCTTGTATCCTGGATTTTCTGCTCAGGGTTCATCTTCCATCACTGCCTTTATACAGAGTGTTTCAAGAAAACTGGCTGATGTTAATTTCAATCATATTGTGGGGTTTACTTATTGCCATCTTTCTGAGACACCCTGTTTATTCAGTTTTTACCAAGATTGTTAAATTTTTCGAACACCCTTGACTTACTAATGATTCGGGAACTAAGGATATTTAAATAGGCTTTGTAATGATTTCTCCAAACAGTTTTCTATTAGGGATAGGGATAGGAAAAGGGGTGGCTGGAGAAAGGATAGGTGGGATACAATGGCGGAAATAGGGGGGTTATTGGGTTTATTGGGGAGAAAGAATAGGTGGAATAGTAAGAGGGGTGGCTGGAGAAATAACAGGTGGGATAGGATTAGGGGTGGCTGGAGAAAGGATAGGTGGGATAGGAAGAGGGGTGCCTGGAGAAAGGATAGGTGGGATAGGAAGAAGGGTGCCTGGAGAAAGGATAGGTGGGATAGGAAGAGTCGGTGCCTGGAGAAAGGATAGGTGGGATAGGAAGAGGGGTGCCTGGAGAAAGGATAGGTGGGATAGGAAGAGGGTTAGCTGGAGAAAGAATAGGTGGGATAGGAAGAGGGGTGGCTGGAGAAATAAAAGGTGGGATAGGATTAGGGGTGGCTGGAGAAAGGATAGGTGGGATAGGAAGAGGGGTGCCTGGAGAAAGGATAGGTGGCATAGGAAAAGGGTCAGCTGGAGAAAGGATAGGTGGGATAGGAAGAGGGTTAGCTGGAGAAAGGATAGGTGGGATAGGAAGAGGGGTGGCTGGAGAAATAAAAGGTGGGAAAGGATTAGGGATGGCTGGAGAAAGGATAGGTGGGATAGGAAGAGGATTAGCTGGAGAAAAGATAAGTGGGATAGGAAGAGGGTTTGCTGTAGAAAGGATAGGTGGGATAGGAAGAGGATTAGCTGGAGAAATGATAGGTGCGATAGGAAGAGGATTAGCTGGAGAAAGGATAGAAAGGATAGGAAGAGGGTTAGCTGGAGAAAGGATAGGTGGGATAGGAAGAGGATTAGCTGGAGAAAGGATAGGTGGGATAGGAAGAGGGGTGGCAGGAGAAAGAAACCATGTGTAAGAGTAGGATATTAAGAGATGAACAATCGCTCGCCACCAACTCTATACTGTTCTAATCTCATTGTCTTTGTATCCTGATGGCGTAAACCTTTGATATTTCAAACTTTGACTGTTCAATGTTCAGATCTTTTGGAGGGAAGAGAATCAAAGGAGAAATGAAAAAACGTGTGTTTTCTGTAGGTTTAGAAAAGACTATCAGAGAGAGAGAGAGAGAGAGAGAATCGTTGAGTTTTGCAAAAAATACCAAACATCGATTTCACGGACTCTTTATGAAATAAAACCTACGGATAAATTTCATGGTTTCATTTCTTTTCAATGCTTTATATTACAGTAGGCAAGCAACCCCTCCCAGTCCCCACCATACCTATTCTTGGCTATCCCCCTATTCTCAGAAATCAGAAAGGGTGATTTTTATAAAAAAAAAAGGTAAAAATGTATTTTAAATGACTTCAAATTACGAGGATAGTCCCTTTAAGAGTCACATTTCTCGTGTTGAATTAAAATGTGTGTTTATGCTGAAATCGTGACTCCTTTTCTACAGAGTAAATTCTAGTTCACCCACAAGGTGTCCAATAATATTTTAAAAATTCAAAATACAATTTTATTTTTTTTTAGATTTTTCGTTTCTTTGGTGTTTACTTTTTTTCTCGTTTTCCTAATACAAGGGGGATTTATTTCCGGGACACCCTTTAGAAATCTACTGAGGCAGTTTACAGGCTGTTTATAGGCCGTCATTGTAACATCATGCTTTATGCTTACATGTAGCAAGATGAATTAGTATTCATTGGAACTAATGCAGTGTGTTTCAGAAAAAGATATTTATAAATCAAACTATTTTATCATCATTAAATAATGGCTTGGTGTATATATATAAGGACATGCCGAGTACAGGTTTAGAAGTGCACTTATGGTTCAAATATATGAGTAATTGTCAAGAACAGGTTTAGAAGTGTACTTATTGTCCAAATATATGAGTACATGTCTAGTACAGGTTTAGAAGTGTACCTAATGTACAAATATATGAGTAAATGTCGAGTACAGGTTGAGAAGTGTACTTATTGTCCAAATATATGAGTACATGTCGAGTACAGGTTTCCGATACCAATTATTCATCAATCATTGGAAGAATTTTCTTGCCTATTCCCTGGTTCCAGGAACCATGCTCACTACTTAAACATAAACAGGGTTTACTAAAAAATGCATATTATTTTCACAGGGTGTCTCAAAAATAATGATTATAAAAACAAATTGTAGTGAAAAAGATACCAATATTAAATGATTTTTTCTATCTTAAAAATTCGGAGAACATTGAAGGTGGGAGGGGCTAGTAAATACAAATATAGGTTTAAGAGAGGGCGGGAGCTGGGGTGCATTCGCATAATTTTTCGAAGATAAAATAAAAACTAAAATTGTGTCAGACATATCTTTAAATTTCTCCTCTTTAATCGTAGAAAACAATTATGAAACGCGCGCGCTGTGGGCCAACCCCGCATTCTCTGGTTTTCTTTTGTATTATAATTTTTAGTTATTACGNCTGCTAATACATAATACGTATAATCAATATTCCTGGTCGAGTCATGCATAGTAATTGTGTAGGCATTGTACTTACATCCCTTGTATTTACAGTCGTATCCATAAAACTCTAGGATAGCATATCAATTTTACAAGAAGGAGATCATTCATTTGGCGTGCCGTCCCGTTTTGCTTTGTATAGTCTGTATTTGTACTGTACTGCTTGCCCTGGATAGTTGAAAGTCAGCCCGGTACATGAAATGAACCAGTCATACTCCTTGACTGGAATGTACCATGATAGGACGACGACATTTGAGCAATCTAATAAAATTTGTTACCAGTTATAGCTAGCTTGACAATAAACTTGTTTAGTGAAATTAGTTTGTGTACAAGTGCACAACTGTTCTATTTCATGTTTATTTGACTATTAAAAAAATCATAACTTGACTCTTACAGTCGTCTTCCTATTCCTCAATTGTACAAATGTAAGGTAATAATCTATATATAAATTTGGCTTGTCTGTCTGTCTGTTTGTATCCAATAAACGTCAAAACGGCTGAACCGATCGGGCCCAAATTTTTTTTGGGACATCTAGGGATCCCAGGGAAGGTTTATGAATGATCAAAATTTCAAATATTTGTCTCCATCAAAATTCGATCTTCATTAAATTTTTTAAAATTTGAAAATCCACGAAATTTTTTGTGAAAATCCGCGAATTATTTTTGTTTTGTTTTATGATGTACACAAAGAGAACATGTTCACAATTAATTTAGAAGATGGGCACGAAGCGCCCTCTAAGGCTAGTAATATACAAATGCCTAAATATTTTTGTCTTTGCATAACATCTAGTTTCCAAGCTCTAACCTCTTTTCTATATGACAGGTTTGTATAAAATGCCTAAACTCATCCATAGTCTTTATCAGCTTAAATGTGCTGTTTTAATCTCTCACAAACTCTATCCTCTCTACCTATACAGGTATAAACGGTCAAGAAACAAAATAACATATATTTACGGGTTACAAAGATATAAATTAAATAGTTTTATATTACAGGTTGATAAAGAAATTGAATTTTTGTTTCGGAATAACTTATGTTAACAAAACGTTTAAAGAACAATTAATTTATAATTTTGGTTTATAATTAAAAAATAATTAAAATGCATTTGTGCAAAATTTAGGAGTATGTGGGGAGTAGAAGGGGAAGATGGGAGGGAAGAAGTACGGTAAGGAGGGGGTGAAGGAAGGAAAGGAGGGGGTGAAGGAAGGTAAGGAGGGGGAGAAGGAAGGTAAGGAGAGGGAGAAGGAAGGTAAGGTAAGGGAAGGAAAGGAATGAGTGAACGGAATGGATAGGGTTAATAAATAATGACATTATTTGTTTGGTTTGGTTTCGTTTTTTTAGGGAACTAGCCATCAACTTTTCAAACTTTCTTGAGGTCATTTTTTACGTAAAAGTTTTTCGGGTCTGGGAGTTTATTCTTATCTTTTGTGCAACTTCAACAACAATAATAATTAGTGATTTTTTTAAACCAATACATTTTTCAACGACAGATATAAATTTTGGCATGATTTCAAATATTCAATTTTTAAATATTTGTGGTTGGGTACAGTTTATTTTTTTAAAACAGGATTATCCGCATTGTAATAAAAAACATCTTAGATACTTTTAACTGATGTATAGCAAAGAATAGCATCTTGCATCTGTAAAGTCGTCTTTAATGTCCTTCATTAGTGGGTAACCCTGTGAGGATATTACGTATAAATTATAACATCTATAAATATTTAAAGAAATATCAAAGAAAGGGACAAATTTACAAATATGATTCTGCTGTAGTCCCTAGACCGGGCACTTGACCCCTGAGTACTGTGATGCCCCTAAGGGACTCTTGTCTGGATAGATCTGAGTTACCCCTGAGCCTACAGCTCCCGTTCCTGGCCATTTTCTCCTTGGCCTCCCTCTCTGCCTCCTCCATCCTCATCGTCAGGTGCTTCCGCAACAACCCGATCTTATAATCCTTCTGGAAAAAGAAAAAAGTATTATTATTTTAAGGGATCGTTCAAATATTTGGGTAATATGGGAGGTATCAAATACTTGACGTAATATCAATTCATCCTCAATCTGAAAAGTAGCCTTGTTGATTCACAGCTGTACTTTTAACTTATAGCTACAATGGTATCGTCATTTTTCTATCCAAAGAATTGTTAAATTTAGTCTAATTTCCTCATTATTTCTAAAGCATATGTCCACAATTTTAATCTATATATAAATTTGGCTTGTCTGTCTGTCTGTCTGTTTGTCTGTTTGTTTGTTTGTTTGTATCCAATAAACGTCAAAACGGCTGAACCGATCGGGCCCAAATTTTTTGTGGGACATCTAGGGACCCCAGGGAAGGTTTATGAAAAATCAAAATTTCAAATATTTGTCTCCATCAAAATTCGATCGTCATTAAATTTTTAAAAATTTTGAAAATCCGCGAAATTTTTTGTGAAAATCCGCGAATTATTTTTGTTTTGTTTTATTACACAAAGAGAACATGTTCACAACTAATTTAGAAGATGGGCGCGAAGCGCCCTCTAAGGCTAGAAAGAAGGGCGCGAAGCGCCTTGAATTTCTAGTCTATAGAGAAACCACAATAGAAACAACATGTTTAGATTGATAAATAAGGATATTTCATTCATCTTTGTGAATTCTGATTTTGTTTCGCAAATACTTCTAATACTGAGATAACAGAGCAAAAATTTACCAAAATTTTAAAATTTATCTGAAAAAGACCGCCATGAGAATTTTTCAACTCAATGTGAAAACGAGGGAAATTGAAAATCCGGGAAGTATTTTCACAAACACGTTTAAAATTTCAATTGTTTGCCCATTTTTTTTTTTGGGTGAAAGATAGATATTGAACCTTAACATTCTGGCCAATCAAAACTCTCGAAGTCTCGAATTTCAAAACAAATTTTTTCCATATTAAAAAAACTTACATCAGCAATATCCTTCTGTAGGTCCTCGTTCTCCTTCAGGATCAACTTCAGCTTGTTCTCTTGCTCAACCTTCAAATATAGTAATAAACCAATCACAAAATTATTATGTTATTTCTAAAACAGCAAGAATTTCAATAGCAGGAGACAGAATTCTTTTTTTGAAAATTCATAACAAGTGGCAGCAGAAATTGTTTTGCTGTAATATGTTCAAAGTTCTTCAAGAGGATAATTGATCGAAAATAAAAATAAAAATAAATTTTTTATTTCTAGAAGAAGCCCACGACGCGAAGCTACATTTGAGCTTTTCATCGTTTAAATAATTAGAAAAACAAAATGTAAAACCTTTTTCTTTTCATCCTCGTCTTCCCTCTCCCTAGGATCGTGTCCAGGATGCCGGATAATGAACAGTATCTATAGATTTCAATAATAATTTCAAAAATAATTTTTAAAATTTAAGATTCTATTATTCCTTATTTCTACATTTGTTTATTTTTTGATTTTTTTTGGCTCAACGTTATTCTTAAGCTTTAAGTGAATTTTAATTTAACCTAAAGTTTTACAATGCACTTAAAACGACGACTTTTTGTCCGCTAGGTGTCTCTCCCACGTGGAACCACAGTAGATAAATCGTTGTTTAAAGTACATCAAATATAAAACAAATAATACATATTAAGGCATATCAACTATATATGAATACGTCTAAAAATATTCAATGATTATGGGTTGTAATATCTTCATGATTTCAACTTCAAGTTTTTAAGCTTTAAGGTTTTTAAATCACAAGGTTTTCATTTTTATTTTTGTCAAACCCTTTAACTTATTTTACTAGGTTTAGTAACTGTAAAGACAAGGATTATGAACTGTACAGACAAGGATTATGAACTGTACAAACAAGGATTAGGTACTGCACAGACAAGAATTATGAACTGTACTTATAAGGATTATGAACTGTACAGACAAGGATTATGAACTGTACGGTGTACAGACAAGGGTTATGAACTTGTACAGTGTACAGACAAGGAGTATGAACTGTACAGTGTACAGACAAGGATTATGAACTGTACAGTGTACAGACAAGGATTATGAACTGTACAGTGTACAGACAAGGATTATGCACTGTACAGTGTACAGACAAGGATAATGAACTTGTACAGTGTACAGAGAAGAATTATGAACTGTACAGTATACAGACAAAGATTTTAAACTTACCAGTGTAGATGAGGGATTGTAAATTGACCATGTAATAATTACTAATTACAATGATGCAATGTATTATTTTTAACTATGCATACTTTCTACCAATTGATCGATTGGATTGATCAATCATATTTTAAAATCTGGATCATTTAAACTTTACAAATTGCCAGAGTAGGTTGAAAACTAGAGTTGGCAGTGTATTAAGAAAGAATTGATGTTGATTTATCTTCAAATAAATCTTATTCTTTATTATCTAACTCTCTCTAACTTAACCATCCTCTGGTCCTTCACTCTTCAATGAACCTTCTTATCCTTACTTAATTATCCCTTTTAAACTACCCCTTCCCCCCTTTATGATTCCCCCTTTATTAATTTTCCCAATTTGTTATATTTGTTATATTTGTATGCTTTGTCCAGATAGATTATCAATAGATGGCAACAGAGAAATGGACTCATATACATGACGTCACAAGTGTCAAATATAACAAGGAAGACAGCATTTTCTCGCATTGTTGGTATGTTTTCCAAAATTAAATAAAAAAGGGTAAAAATAGAAAATAAAGTGCACAAAATTACATTTATTTCACTGTAAGATAAGCACTTCACTATCACTATTATTAAAAATTTTGTCGGACAAATAAAACTGTTGACACTTGTGACGTAAGAATACAGCAGCTGTACCGGGAGTGTACAAATTCTACGATGCCATCTATTGTACTAGATAATCTAGTCTGTTTCTACCTTTGGAACAAAAACCAGAGCCATTGACAGATAGCAGCAGAAGACGTTGGCGAGAGCCACGAATGCAAAGGTCGAGTTCGGTTTGTCAGCGATAGCAAGAGTGACGGGGGCCGTTATAATACAGAGGACAGCGACATTGTAGATCGACATCCCGACCAGTCGGCTGTCATTAATCTGCTTCACCTGTACAATTATTCAATTAGAATTTGGAGATTAAAGACGTAATTTGAAGTGTATCATCACTGCAGCCAACTTTATTTTGGTTTTGACTAAACCTAAGTTTTTAAAGTTCTTAAAAATTATAGAAAATTAGCACCCCTCCCACCTGGGTACAAACAGAAGATTGAGGGGCTCATGGCCG
>NW_019397210.1:32204-92664 GCF_000591075.1 Eurytemora carolleeae
CCTCGACTCCCCCCCCCCTTGGGTCTCACAAAACCACATTCACCTCGACTCCCCCCCCCTGGGTCTCACAAAAGCCAAAATATGTTATTTTTTTTAATAGCTTTTAATTTCTTCCAATATTTTAATTATTAGCTTGAACTGCGGTGAGACCCAAAAAACGACATTTTGTGTATTTGATTTTGTTATCAAGGAAATAGTTTTACCAGATGTCTGAGAAATCAACTTATTATGTGACATGGGTCTAAACAAACGGCGCAATTGCTGTTCTTTGGACTATTTAAGGGGATGATTATAAAGTAAAAAATAAATATGAAATAAAAAAATACATATAATATTTTGTTCTCTACCTTTACACTCCTTGTTTCATAAGCCAGGAAGAGTCCAAGTATCATGAGGAGTCCCTTATATGCGTAAGTGATCCCTAAAAGAAGTAAATCTCTTGATTAGAAATAATCCCTAAAATTATGCTTTTCTTTTGCAGTTATATTATTTGTAAAAAAGAAGAAATTTCTTAACTAGAAATTATCCTTACAAGTAGAAATTATTCTTTTGCATATATGACCCTTTAATAACTAAATATATTTCTACGAAATACGCGTACATATTTGACCCTTTAATAACTAAATATATTTCTACGAAATACGCGTACATATTTGACCCTTTAATAACTAAATATATTTCTACGAAATACGCGTATATATTTGACCCTTAAATAACTAAATATATTTCTACGAAATATGTACATATTTAATTCCTAAGCAAAACCAGGCCATTTGATGGATACTTGATCCCTTTGCAATTTGTGTCTAAACCCGAAAATAAGCAATACTTTGATACGTATACGATCCATGAATTAAGAAATTCTTCAATGATTACTGACTTAAATGATCTTCCGAAAAGCAATTCTTAAATTAGATATATAATCTTCAAAATATAATATCTTTTGTAGATGACATGTCTCGTTTTAACAAAATAGATTTGAATATTTTTAAATCTTTAAAATCTTTGAAAAGTTTTGAAAAGTTTAGTTGTCGTAGTATTTGGAAGATTTCTTTAAACATATTTACATTACAAAAGAAATTAGTTGAAATGGAAGTCTTGAATTTCAATTGAACTTCTATTTAAAATGGGACAATACCGATTCACAAAGGTATCGTTAAACCCTTCGGCTGATCCAGAATGTTCTGTAATGTTCTCCAGTGTTTATGAACCAGATCTGCTTGCAAGCTACTTCGCAGAAAACCACAATTGAAAATAATCAACTTACAATGAAATATCTCATTCATTTTTGATCAAATAAAGAATTTAAGGGTACTGTAGTGAATTGGAAATGCCACTCATGACGCGAGAGTGACTTGAAAATACGTCAACGTTCCCTTTATTTTTATGTTTATTTTGTCAACCTTTGCTTTCAATTTGCATTACATTTTACATAAAAACAAGGTGAGTGCACATTTAGACGAAGAAGAGAGAGTGTGCGTGGTGTGAGTGCGCGTGAGTGTGTTGTGCGTTGTGTGTGGTTCTCACCTAGCCATATATTATGATAATCAGATCTGCAAACCCAGACTTGAGGTTCATATTTCACATCCTCGCCGCTATTCTGGGAGTCGTAGGTGTCAAACTTGTGTATCTGCCTACAATACGAGTAGTTAGGGGCAAACTACAATATAGAGGAGTAGTTAGGGGTAAACTTCAATATAGAGAAGTAGTTAGGGGTAAACTTCAATATAGAGGAGTAGTTAGGGGTAAACTTCAATATAGAGGAGTAGTTAGGGGTAAACTTCAATATAGAGGAGTAGTTGAGGCAAACTACAATATAGAGGAGTAGTTAGGGGCAAACTACAATATAGAGGAGTAGTTAGAGGTAAACTACAATATAGAGGAGCAGTTAGGGACAAACTACAATATGTAGGAGTAGTTAAAGGCAAACTACAATATAAAGTAGTTATACACAAACTACAATTAAGAAAAGTTGTAAGGGGCCAACTACAATACAGAGGCTTAGATAGGGGCAAACTACAATATAGAGGCGTAGTTAGGGGCAAATTACAGTAAAGAGGCGTAGTTAAGGGTGAACTACAATATACAGGCTTGGTCAGAGGCAAACTTGTATAGAGGCGTAGTTCGGGGTAAACTTGTATATCTTCCTACAATATAGTGGAGTAGTTAGCGGAAAACGTATATATCTACAATATAGAGGTGTTTTTAATGGCAAACTTGTAGACAGGCATAGTTAGGCTTAAACTTGTTTGTATCAAATCAGTAATATTTTTTGTGCATATAAAGACAATTTTAAAATAAACAAAATTGAAAAGATATTTAGATGTTTAGATGGAGAAAATCTTGCTTGGATAGAAATGAACTTTTATTGCAACAAAAAGTGTGCAAGATAGACTAATATAAACAATGAGCTAGAAATATAAAAAGATAGAAAAAGTGTTTAATGGGATTATTTAAGAATGCGGCCACTCTTCACAATTCTCTTTTTCAAACAAGGATAGGAAAAAACATGTTTGAAACATAAACAATGATATTTAAAATTTTCCAAAACAGGTTTGATCCTCTTCCTAGAGTTTCCCCCTTTGCTTATTATTTCTTTATCCCTCTTTTTAAAGCCTATTTCCCCCTGGGCTCTCCTTGATCAAATCAGGAAGGGGAGGGAAGACGGAGGAAGGGGGAGGGGAGCAAGGAAGGAGAGGGGGGAGAGGATAGGAGGGCTTAAACGGTTTTATTTAGGTTCAAAGGGTGATGTGGAAAGACTATTGAGAAAACAACAAAACTATTGAAAAATATAGAAGAGTTAGAAGGACAGGAGCTGAGCAAGATTCAAGAATAAGAGAAAAAGAAAGAAAAAGGGAAAACGATAAAAAGAAAGTGAAAATGAATGAAAGAAAAAGAGACATCGAACAACTAAATAACAAGAGGAAAGTTTAGAAAGAAAAAGATAACACTGAAGAATGAAAGAATCTAGAAAAAGAAAATACAAAAGAAAATATAAAACAGGAGAATGAAAGAAAAGAAGGAAAGAAGGAAGGAAAGAAAAGAAAGAAAGAAGGAAGGAAAAAGAGGAAACGAATCCATGGGAAAAGAGGAGAGTCTACTAAATGAAAAGGAGATAATTGAAGAAGGAAAGAAAATAGAAAAGGAAAGGAAATAGAAAAGGAAAGGAAATAGAAAAGGAAAGGAAATAGAAAAGGAAAAGAAATAGAAAAAAAAGAAAAAATATGAAAGGAATAATAAAAGAAAAAAGAGAGAACCAAGCAATAGAAAAAAGAGACAGAAAAAAAGTGTAAAAATAAATGAACGAAAGGGGAAAGGAAGAAATAAAAAAGGGAGAAAGGAAGATATTAAAAAGGGAGAAAGGAAGATATTAAAAAGCGAGAAAGAAAGATGTTAAAAAGGGAGAAAGGAAGACATAAAAAAACGAAGAATGGAAAAAAATGAAATAGGAAGAAGGGGACAAAGGGAGAAAGGAAGAAAAGGGCAAATTGTTGAAATGTGAATTGTAGAGAGCTGTTAAATATTTGCTCAAAGAAAAGAGGGTTCTTCAGTTTAAACTTGAAGGGGTGAAATGAGATCTGAGAGAGAGGGTGGGGGCGGGGCCACAGAGAGGGAGAGGTAGGGTAGCGAAGGAGAGGGGGGGTAGCTATGTAGGGGGGGGGGATAAAACTACATACTTGTTTTGTGGATCCACTATCTGCCAGATAGAAAGGAAAAGAGCATCTACTCCAACCAAGCAGGCGACTATACTCCACAGCTTCCAGGGAACTACCTGAGTCTAGAGTGCACAAGGGTCATTCCAGGTTATTGCAGGTCATTGCAGGTCGTTACAGGTCATTTAAGGTCATAACAGGTCATTGCAGGTCATTACAGGTCATTTCAGGTCATTGCAGATCATTACAGGTTATTACAGGTCGTTTCAGGCCATTCCATGTCATTACAGGTCGTTACAGGTCATTGCAGATCAATACAGATCATTTTAAGTCGTTCCAGGTCATTCCAGGTCATTACAGGTCATTACAGGTCATTGTAGGTCATTGCATATCATTGCAGATCATTCCAGGCCATTCAAGGTAATTCAAGGTCATCCATAGTCATCAAAAATTGTAAAAGATAATAAAAATTCATGATTTAAACAATGTCTTGAAAGATCATGAAAGATCATGAAAGGCCATGAACATTCATGAAATATTAAATCAAGAAAAGTAAAAGCATTAAAAAGTGAAAAGTTATTTTCAGATATTACAAAACCAGTTTTTAAATTAAAAAAATGCATCTAAAAGTTCAAAGTTGAAAAATATGAATAAATTCGATGGCATAAAAGCATTTTGGGGTTTTAACGAAGTGTTGAAATACTTTAGTCAAGTGTAAAATAACAGATTCTTATTTTATGAACTTTTGATTGGGTCACTTAACTCACTAAACCATGTAAAAGGAAATTCCATAAAATAATTAAAGGTCCTGAAAATGATTTTTTGAAATATTCAAATAAAGGTCGTTAGAGTGATTGTAGACTAGTAGCTGTGTTATAAATAGTTATAAAGAATGTTTATGAAGAAAATGTTAAAAAAGATAAGATTTAGGTCAACATTGATTTAGGTTTCACAGAATTTAATGGGAGTTCACGCACACTGGGTCCGGAGAGTTCGAAACTTTTCCAACATTTTAGAGACCGGAACTTATATCTAGTTATTAAAAAGAATTAAGCTGTGCCTGGATTATATTAAAGGGACTGTACGCGTAATTTTAAGTGACCCTCCATGCCAAAATGGCAATGTCCGATTTGCAACAGTATCCTTGAAACCTGTTTCTGATCAAAAATGTGGAAGATACTGTCGGCATCAGACAAAGCTTTCAAGGTTAACGTTGTAAATCGGGCATTGACATCTTTGCATGGAAGGTCACTTTCATTTGGATATCCTTTAGGGTGAGATAAATCTCTCAAGCAAAAATACAAGCTAGCTGCTTATAACTGATTAGGAGCTTAATCGCTTCAAATTGAAAGTTTCAAGGTCAAAACTCAAAATTGAGTTCAAGCGTTGAAGATTTTTGATTTCTCGTACTAAAGTTCCGGCCTCTAATCAGATTTACAACCTTTATACTTTTATCACTTTATCGCCAGAAACATGATTTAACTTCAGTCGAAAATATAATTCAGATTTAATATATCGAAAAAAGTTCGGACTCTCTCTGTAGGAAGAAATAAAAATGGATTTGATTTAATCGTTTTTCTTCCAAAATGGTCTGGAAATTAACCAAACAGCGTTACAATTAATCCCCCCCCCCTTCTTAATTTTTATTTCTTCCTTTAACATTGATGACAGTTAAGGATTCACAATAAAAGTTGAAAAACATCTCAAACAACATTTAGAAAACATCTATGTTCATAGACAGCAGAGTAGTTGTCGTCTTCACTCAATCATAAAAATACCGCGCAGCATTTTGTAATGTGTGACGGGTAAATCTCTGAAAATATTCTCGGGACAATGTTTGAAGAAACTGTTTGTAATATTTGTTACAAGTACAAGATTTTGAGTGGTATTTCTGGTGAAAGAAAGAGCAAAGCTGACAATAGTTCCATAATTTATTGGTTATCACGGTATACTTCAAAACGAGGAGCTTTAGGAAGTTTTGACCTGGCTGGGTAGAAACCCATGTTTGTTTTATTATAACAAACTACCGAATACCATTAAACCATGATAGTTTCAAAATTTCAAATATTTGGTTCGAAATTTGGATAATTTAGGCAAAGGTTAAAGATCTACCAGATTGATAGAAAATGCCCCTGAAAATTGTGCAATTCGACTTCTAACATTTGTAAAAGTCGTCTTTCATCCCCTTTTTAAAAACATTGATTCATACATGGCATGCGACCCAATCATTCAACATGTACAAGACTGAAAGACTGATAGCGATATTTACAGATAATTTATTAGTTGATGATAGTTTCTGATAGTTGATGAAAGTTTCCGATAGTTTATGATAGTTTCAGATGGTTTATGATAGTTTATGCTAGTTGTAATAGTTTATAATAGTTTATGATAGTTTATGATAGTTTATGATAGGTTATGATAGTTGATGATCGTTTATGATAGTTTATGATAGTTTATGATAGTTGATAGTTTATGGTATTTTATTGTAGTTTATGATAGTTTATGATAGTTTATGATAGTTTATGGTAGTTTATGGTAGTTTATGATAGTTTATGTTAATTTATTGTAGTTTATGGTAGTTTATGGTATTCTATTTTTGTCTTGATTTAAATGAACAAGTGCACCTCTAATGAAGTTTTGTGTAAATAACAAATACAGGGTGTCTCAATAAAAATGGTGAATCTGGACCAGTTTATTAATGTTTGTGACAATTTAAAAAAAACAGCAAGACCATTTCGAAAAAAAGTAATAATTTTTCGATATTACTGGTTTAGCTGCATAAAAGTAATTATACGTAATATCCATGCTTATTTGGACACCCTGTAGCATATATAGTTTGCGCATTTTTTTTATGTTTAAAGAAGCAGCTGATTGTGTGAACACTGCAAATACCCTGTAATAAAGTTTTACGCAGAGATATATCTGCATATGCAATGTAGGTATGATATATATTATAATCTATATATACATTTTTAGACATATCAGCATTTTAAATAGGTATTTCTGCTTTAAAATGTTTCCATATAAAAACTGGGTCTTGCTGCTCTAAAACTTGTTTATGAAAATTTAGCAATAATCAAAATTGAATTAATCTCTTATTTCGTGAATAAAATTAGAAAAATGTGACAGAGATACATAAAATATATCATACAAAAAGATATATATTTGTTCAGCAGAGATCCTTTTATTTATTTTAAATAGCAGAAAGAAAAGAATAGAAAATGTTTATCCCTCGACTCTTGCTGATTTCAACTGAATTCAATTCACGAAATTTCTCTACAGTTTGGAGGTTGCGTGGTTTATTTGTATATGTTAATTGTTGTAAAAAGGGAATGGAGATGATATTTGACACAAACCTACATTTTAAAGAGTTGAATGCCTGAATCAAAACCTGACCCTTTAACCCTTTATCTGAGTAATAGTGAAACCGCAATAGCAAAATATCCGTTTTTCAGAGAGACTACTAATACTGATTTTGTTTTGTTGCAAAAACAAAGGTGGTACCGTAGTGAATCGGGTGGCTAACTTAATAAACAGAAAGTTCAAGGAAAATTTGAATTTTAAGTTGCTTAAAATTGATCAAAAATTGAATCGTATACAGTTTATTGAATAATATAATAAATATAAATTTGACCTTCTTCTTAGCTTACACTTTGCAGTGAATTTTTCTGTAAATTTAGTTTCATCCTGAGTGTTTCCACTTTAGGATTCAGTTGCCCGGAAGCTGAGGGATAGTTCAAGTATTTTCAAAGACGGAGTTTTCTTCACAGGATCTGAAAACAACGGAGGCAATGCTGTCGGAGGTAAATATATTGGAGGCAATGCAGTTGGAGGTAAATATATAGGAGGCAATGCAGTTGGAGGTAAATATATCGGAGGCATTGCAGTTGAAGGCAAATATATCGGAGGCATTGCAGTTGGAGGTAAATATATCGGATTCNACAGGTAAATATATCGGAGTCAATGCAGTTGGAGTTAAATATATCGGAGGCAATGCAGTTGGAGGTAAAATATCGGAGGCATTGAAGCTGGAGGTAAATATAACGGAGGCAATGCAGTTAGAGGTAAATATATGGGAGGCAATGCAGTTGGAGGTAAATATATCGGAGGCATCGCAGTTGGAGGTAAATATTTCGGAGGCAATTCAATTGGAAGTAAATATATCGGAGGCAATGCAGTTGGAGGTAAAAATATCGGAGGAAATGGAGTTGGAGGTAAATATATCGGAGGCAATGCAGTTGGTAGTAAATATATCGGAGGCAATGCTGTTACAGGTAAATTTATCGAAAGAAATGCTCTCGGAGGTAAATATATCGGAGGCATACTATATCAGAGCACTAATTCTATCGGAGGGTAAAACGAATTATATATTTTGCTCGTCAATCTTTTACTTTTTTACACTGTATTTCAAAACGAAACATAACAGTGTATTGAAAAAGAGGGTCACTCAAAATTATTTCAACAAGAATTCTTTATTTTTTGCATTTTTTGTTACAATTTAAAGTTAACTTTTTTCAGCTCTTTATCCACTACTTCACTTAAACATGGACAAGCCTACAATTAAAACACTGTTAGAAAGACCAAAGTAAGTATTCGCTTTACCCTATCTCTGCTGGGGTCCTTGAAAACCGTGAAACGCTGGGGGGGGGGCAATTTGACTCCCCCCTCTGAATCCCATGTTTGATGTCCAAATATAACAAATGATGCATCATTGGAAAGCTCTTATGCACTACTTTTAGAATCGGCAAAAAAATTTTGCAAATATGCAAAAAATTGAATTTGTTTTTGCAAAATCCAGTATTTATAGTAAAAAACTTTGCAAAAAAAAGTCCAAAAAATGATAATATATACAGATTTGAAAAACCCTTGACCATGTCATTTCCAATTTGGAAAAATATTTGCAATCTTTTAAATAACCTGATGTCTAATTAAGAAATACTAATAATATGCAAATTTCTTTTGACGGGTTGTATGCAAATAATTTGCAAAAGTTTCTTTTCAAAACTTGTGCAATTCGTTTCCTTATGTCATAGGCTTTCCAAAAAGCTAAAACTTATCAAAATATGAAAGTGGGTCAAACAGAAATTTAGTTTGTTACAGGAAAAAGTAGTCATTCAGGGAGGGCTATAGGTGTTTAGGAAAAGTCAGAAAATTTCAACAGCCTTAGACCAATACTTTTGGATTTATGTAAAAAAACTACAGGGGGGGGGGAGTCCACTGCAAGAATAGAGTTAATGTTTTAAATATTTACCCAACCAATTAAAATTAGCGAACAAAATATTCTTATAATTTTTATCTAAATTAACAACAAAATGTAAATACAAAAGAAATAGAGTTTTGTAACACACTCTTATTTTTAACCCTTTACCTTTGCAATCTAATGGTGTAAACCGCTTCGATAATTTAAACCAATGTTATTAAGTCTAACAGAATTCATAGATTGAAATATCTAAGGTCTACGACATTGGGTTGCAATGATAAAGGATTTAGAAAATCAGAGTTTGAGACCAAAATTCAATTCCTTTGTTTTCCACCACTATGCTACAAGAAAAACAATAGGATTATTAAAGTAAATGTGAACATCATTTAAAGTAATCATAGATTTAAAGAGCAGGATGTCGGATTCCCAATAGTGCCATTTAAACATATATCTGAGTAACATTGAAAAGAATGACTGAAAATAAAAACAATTTATTTTTTATGAACAACTGTATAATAATTTAATTTATCTTTGATCCCACAAAGTTATAAATGGTATCGTTATGAATCGGCCTACTCATTTCCATAAAGTTTTCACTTAAAATTCAATTTACAGTCCCTTTAAATGTATTCCTTTAACCAGTCTTCTTATTTTAGAAAATTCATAAAGAGTATAGGAATTGGTAGTTTCAACTATGGCATGGTACAAGGAGTTTTTACCGAGTTAGAACAGGTATATCTACATTTTGAATTAGTTTTAAACTTAAATAGTAAAATCAGATCATGATAATTTGAAGCGACCCATTAAAGGGACTGTAAAGGAAAAATGAAAGGGGATATAGGCTAAAACCTAAACATTTTAGGAGTTGATCGAGACCCATATGAGGTCATCTTATGTTTCTGTCTCTAGAAATGGCAGTGCAGTATTACTGTCACGAGTCTCCGTCTGTATCACATGATGAGTATACTGCACTACCATTGGTGGGAGTTCTGATAATGTGATACGGACGTACAAATAATATGATCAATTTTATCTGTTAAAAATGAAACATTAGTAAATTCAAATAATAATAGGAGCAAACCTAAGTTACTTAGGCTCCTCTGGGATATCGTTGTTTTCAGATTGTTTGCGTATTTGCTTAATACGATTTGTTTAAACCTACGATTTTTATACAAAATTTTATATATCTAGTTTTATATCAATTTCTCGATACAGGAACATCAGATAGAACTTGCATGGGCCCCGATCAAATCTAAAATGCTTAGGTTTCACCCTATAATACCCCCTTTCATTTTTCCTTAACAGTCCCTTTAAAGAAGAATTGGATGTCTGATATACAGGAAGATATCTTTGATTTACTAATGCAGAAACTTTTGATTTTTGTCGGCAGCCACTTTTTTATTATTTTTTTTAGAATCTACAATTTAAAATTATCAATTTTGCTCAGATATAGAAATAAAGGGTGCCCATGTGAATGGGACCTCACCCTCTAAAAAAGGGAAGGCAATTGAAATTATGCTTACAGTCATTGTTAGAATTTTCCCAGAAAAAAGTTCGTACCGGGCCTGGTCTCTGTTATTAGAAGATTGTAACATACCATACTCTAAATAAATCGTCCCTTGTTAAATAATTTGTTAAAATATAATAAAAATAAAATTATAATTTTATAATTATCCTCATTTATTTTATAGAATAAATATTATTTCTTCAGATTCTCGTAACTAAGGAAAGACAACCTGTATTTGAAACCAATGCTATTGTTCTTCTCGGCTGTAAGGTGAACATTAAACATTTTGAAAAAAAATACAACATTTTCGATTTGTGACTTTTCTGTAACATTAGCAATTATTTTTTCGAACAGTATTTAATGGGTAACATATTTCTAATAGTTCAAATAATCGCAAAATGTTTAATGGCAAAAAATTTCACTATATTTTTGGAAAATAACTTAATAATTGTTAGAATACGATCCTAAATTTTGTTTATATTTATTTATAATTGTAAGGTAATGGAGTCTGGTAGTCGGACTGCTAAAAGTTTAGAAAAGTATTGGAAAGCTTGGACAAATATTAATTTGTTAAAAACTTTTATACTTCAGGTAAAACCTTATCGTTTTTTGTGTTTAAACTTTGCCAATAGACATTTTGTTAAACCGTAAAGAGGCTGCAGGGGTCTAAATTAAATATTTTTACACATTCTCTCCTTCAACTCCTAAAACTATATGCGAACTTAAAATGTTCTCAAATAACGCGAAATTTTGCGTAATTTATTCTTATTTCCCCCGTAACTTGGCATTTATTACGCGAATTAGATCGAAATTACAAGTAAATTTGCGAAATTTATTGCGCGCAATTCTGCAAAATTCGAAGAAAATAAAATAAGTGTACCTAATTTCGCATGAGTAAAAATGCACTTACTTTGGTAACTATTATTATATATTAAAATTTTTTACTTTTTTTTCAGGCAAAAATCGAAGTTCAAAATATAAGTTTTCTACGACAAACGTCTCCTGGAAATAACAAGATGTTCATGTACATTATGCTTATGAATGTAAAGGTTAGATTACATAATTTTTTTCTTTTATTGTGCAGGTTCCTATACACATGTGGAATAGGAATACGGCATTTAAACAATCTTATGCGTATTTGATGTTATTAAAAAGAAAAAAGGTTTCATCATGGTAGCTTATAAAGTTTCATCATGGTAGCCTATGAAGTTTCATCATTGTAGCTTATAAAGTTTCATCATGGTACCTTATAAAGTTTCATCATGCATGGTACCTTAAAATGTTTCATCATGGAAGCTTATAATGTTTCATCATGGTAAATTATAAAATCAACTTACTCAGTCAAATGGGCCTGTATGTAAAATGCATGACAATTAATTGCTATTTTTTTATATTTGTTCTTAACTTTTTACTTTAATAAGTCCTTGCCTACCTACAAACCAGACCGAATAATCATAAACTCTATTCAAATATATGGATGCATTATAATTTCCAATTTTACATTTTTAAATTTTACTTATATAAAAGAATTTAATGTCTGGGTTTAAATGCTCAATGTTTCGTAATTATTTATTCATGAGTGCATTAATTGTCTTTGCTTGTCAGTTGTCACACACAAAATAAAATGGGAAACCCCAGAATCGTTAGAAAATATAGATATACTTAGTCAGAGCTGAACACTTGCCTCAACGCAATGCTTAATCTTCTCTTCTAATTAATATCAAGATTAAATTGATCTTTAGTTTGTATTCAGAACAAAATATAAATATAAAATTCAATCAATTAAGTGGAGTATGCAGAATTCCAATTACAGCCAATCAGAAGCCGGTGTGTATATTGGATGACTAGTATATACATCTCTCTCTCTATATATATATATATATCTCTAGGTAGAGGATTATAACCAGGAATATATACATATATATAAATATCTCTAGGTAGAGGATTATAACCAGGAGATGAGTATATTGGATGGATTACAGAAAATGAGAGGTTCCATTGTTGCCTGCTATGCTGCTCTTTATAAGTAGGATTTTAATATATTTTGATATTTCGAAAACTATGACATTTTAAAAATTGTAATATCATACATTTGATCGAAATAGATTATATTACCATTATTATTTAATGGAATTATATTTGCTGAAGTTGTTGGGAGATATAAAGTAAATCTATAATATTTGTACTTAATATTTAAAGGGAGTGTTCGCGAAAAATAAACGGGGTATAGGCTTACGGCGAAAAATAATCGCCTTTGGTCGCTACAATCTTACTTCTATCTGTTTCGTCTTTAAGGAGAAAATTGTTAAAAACTACTTTTACTGAAGAACGTAGCGTCCATACAAATTCAGAAAGTTGCATCATTCAACTCGGATTGTAAACAAATCAATTTAATTCCAAACAAATCATTTAGATATTACAAACAATAGTCGTCGCTTATTTTTCGACGCATTCGCATATAGTTAATATTTCAAAATATTTTGTATTTGCTTTGTATATACAATGCCCTTCAAACACCATAATAGTTGGTTGCCAAGTGTCTCTGCTCTCGATACTTTGAATGATACGCGTGGCAGAGACACCTAGCGGAAAAAACGTCGTGTTAAGTGGATTGTATATAAAACAGATAACAAATATTATAGACGCTACAGTACAGAAGTAAGATTACTAGCGATTAAAAGCGATTATTATTCACCGTATGCAATGCATATACCCCCCTTCTTTTCTTGAGAACACTCCCTTTAATGTGGCTACTGATTCCTCAATGAAATTTATCCCCGCAGGCTAGGCTTAGTATTACCAACACTTTTATTTAAAACCAACAAGGAATATAGAAGAGAACATAAACAAATTCGTGGGATAGCATCAGAATTTGAGTGGCGGGTTAAATTTAAGCCGCGGCTCATATATAGTTGGTTTCACTGAAAATTGTATTCAAAGTTTTAAGATTTAAGCCGGTGCTTAATTGAAACCGGTTTTTGGCGGATTTAAGACGCGGCTCAAATTCATTAAATTCGGACACTGGTCATTTTTAAAATAGGCAATCATTTGCTCTGACACTTTACAAGTTATGGTAGAACTTGGAGCATATTATGCATGTGAAAAAGAAATTTATTTTGATAGAGTAGAAAACAGAGTCATTAGAATAATTGAAGTGTTAAGATCTCACAAACTTTTAACAAAATTTATCATATGTTTGGATAACGATATCACACATTAATATTATGACTATTGCAATGTCACTTTTTTAAATACACAAACTAATCATTGCACAATGAGAGTTTGTGCATTCTCAACAGTTCTATCTATGCAGAGTAGCGACATACCTTCTTAACTCGGATCTGATGAGAGGGTCTAGTATATTTAAAATATTGTAGAAATATTTGACCATCTTTAAAAATCCTTTGCTCCAGGGTTTCCGGAGACCTGAGTCGGAGTAAGAGTGAAGAGAGTATGGAGAACTTGATAGAAGTTGTATCTGGAGGAACCGAGAAATCAAGGTTCAGCTAGGACGGTGTCCCAATAAACTTGAGAATTCAGTGACGACTTTAAAGACGACTTTGATTTCTGATATTTAATGGATGAAAAAGAAAGTATAAAAAGAGACTGTGCGTCTTACGAGCTTTTCATAAACTGGTCTCCCTTTATTGTGTCATAAAAATTGACGAAGATATTAGATATATTAAGAAAATTTTTATTTATTAACCCTGTCCCTGCTGGGGTACTTGAAAACCAAGATACGCGCTCCTCTAAATCCCATGTTTGATGTCAAAATATGACAAATCATTCATCATGGGAAAGCTCTTGCTCTACTTGCAGAATCTACAAAAAAAATATTGCAAATATGCAAAAATTTAATTTAATTTTTTTGCACTGAAATACTGAAATAATTAAGTGGTCATAAAAAATGCCAAATGGATCGATGTTTATTTAATAAAAATAATATACACGTCAGAGGTCGAACTCGATCCACCTTTTAAGGCTAAATCTGAGTTATAAGTGCTAAGCAACGCACCAAGTATTATATATTTAATTATCCAGGAGAGATTTGATCTTGATCCTTTTTAACAAACTCTTAAACTGTTTTCATTGGGTTTGTTCGGGGACAATCATCAGACGCCAGAATTAACGAAGATTAGAATTTAATTAATTTTCATAGATTATCGGCAACATAAGGAAAAGTGTTATATTCTTATATTTTCGTTCTTTGACTTTGATGCATGAAATAGCGGGCCAATTTTATAGAGAATCCATTTATGCTCAGGCAAAGGCTTAAATGGTAATCATAACCCCTTTCATTTTTCGCGAACACTCCCTTTAAAATTATTTTTTTTTTAGAAGACGACGGTCCAAGAAAGAAAGTAGAAGTGAACGGAGATCCAAAAGCGTGAACACACTATAACGTATAAAGACACTAAACGACACTAAAAATGACAAAACATTAATTTATGCTTTAGTTTGCCAAAATCACTGTTTTAAACGATGCCTCATCTCTTGAAGAAAAAAAACATTTTAAGACTTGGCCCTTGTGGGAATTTGACTCGTATATATATTATCATTAACTTGTGCAGTATCGTTTTGTGTGTAAACTGTAAATCCGAATTTTTTTTAGTTTCTCATTTCCCTGAATTAAATCCCTTAAACCAAATTAAAGACGTTTAATTGCACACCTATTTGTATAGAACGTTTGACCAACTGTTTGATACCCTTCACCAATATTCTTACAGTGATAATAAGAAAACTGTGGAATAGAAAGACGACATTGAGACTCAAGTTATGATTTTAAATAGTCTAATGAAAATAAGGGCTGTAACTTAACCTTTATGTAACTCTGTCTGTAGTCTGGAGTTCGTAGTTTGTCGTCTGTCGTCACACCAATTTTATGAATTGGATGCATATAATCCATATATTACGTAATAAGTCATTTTTAAGTAAATACGTTTTCCTTTTTTAAACTTCAAATACACTTTAAAAATTGCTTTTATGTCTTCTTCCTATTCCACTGTTTTCTGGTTCACACTGTATTTTGACAGCTTTTTTGAAATTATCAATCTGTGATATTTAAATTTTCACTGAAACAACATAAATTCATCTGACCTTTATTTTTGAACATTTTATATTAAATATATATATACATTCACTTTTAAGCTAATTTTTTTTTTTCTTACAGGGATCGACTATAAACGTAATTTCAAGTGACCCTCCATGCAAAAATAGTGCTGAATGTACAAAAAGTGAGCATCTGTTCCAACCTATAAAAAATGAATGGGCAAGTGCTGACCTAAATAAAGTTCGTATCCTAGATACAAAATGTTCATACATTCAAAGGGTAGGAACGGCCTCAATCGGTTATAAGAAGAGGAGGGGTTGAATGTCGTCTTTAATTTCACACTATTTTTAACTAAAATAATACAGGGTTAACCACAAAGGAAGTAGACTTCAGAGACGATTGCTTAGTTCTTTTTCTTGCATTCAGGGTTCCTTGTAGGCCAAAACTGGCTGATCTCTGTGCTTAATCATTTAGTAAACCATTAAAATACCCAATTAAATGCGGAAACCAAAAATCAAGCATCAATTGTCATACTTTTAGAGTTTTTGGTCGTCTTTACAGTCTTATCCTTAGTGGGTAACCATTTATATTGTTCCTATAGAAGAATAAACGTTTTCAGCTAAAATAGTTCATTAATTTTTTATATTTTGAGCTACAGATTTAAAACTTACATATATGACAAGCCCCACAAATAATTAATTGCCCCACAAGTAAATTTAAGCATTTCCGTAATAACTGCGCGCATTAAACGCAAAGGAATTGCGCGAAATTGCGCGCAATAGCATTGGCTGCTGCTACCACATGTAGTAAATGTGTTACTTTTAAAACTTCGTCCAGAACTCTATCAATCCAGGTACAACTCTTCTGCTATAAATATTAACCGGGACACAAACTCTTAAGCGATCAATGCCAAGCCAATAGGCACAATCTTATCGGCTCTAAATGTCAACACGGACACAAGCGTAGCTATAAAACACACTCTCAATCAATTAATGCCAAATCTCTAGGCACAATCTCAGCTCTTTTGTTACAACAAGGACTATCACCTCTGAATGGCACACATGGACACAAGCCTAGCTATCAAACAAGCTCTTAATGTCTTAATCGATAGATGCCAAATCTCTAGGTACAATCTTACCTTGTATGCTTCAACGAGGACTAATTACTTCTAATACCGTAATCAAAGCAGAGTATCAATTTCAACTAATTTATTTTAGATATCTTATGTTCCAAATTAACGTGAATCGAAGTAATTACATTATATATACAGCATAGTTTAAGCTTAATGTACATATCTATAAGATTAGCAAGGATAGATATAACATATTTAAGCTATCCCCATGTTTACAGTGTATTTTAAGGTGAATGTACGTAATTAGAAGATTAACATGGATATTTATAAACGTAGTTAATCTAATCACAATGCATGTTTTATCATGTTACAAAGCTCATGTATATCTAGGTATGTTCAGGTTAACAAATAAGGGGATTGCTGTATTTATTACATATTTTTATTAATTTCTCTATATTAAGAGAAAGATATGTTACTTCGGAAGGAAAGAAGAATAAGTGTGGGGGATGTTTGTTGTAATATGTTATTTTTGTCAAACATAGGCCGTGTGACAAATATTTTAGTTTCAAGTTTTTGACACATTTCTGAAAATAATGAAGACATATTTACATATTTACATAGTTCCAAAATTCCCCCCTAATAACATAAACAAAAACTTTAACAGGGTTACCCACACAGGACAAGACTTCAGAGACGACTGTACTGAATTTATGCTGATCTGTTTTATTTTGTTCGTGATTAATTCCCCGTAACTGTAAACTTGTGTCTTACTAAATCATTTATTAAACCATTTAAAGACTGTAGTCAAGACCGAATACTTAATTTCACCATGGGATTATTATATCCTAAGAGTTTTAGGTCGTCTTTACTGTCAAATTCTTTGTGGGTAACTCTGTAGATCTTCAAAGGAGAAGACAAGCCCGTAACAAGGGGAGTTAAAAGGGTGTAAAAAGGTGAAGGAAAGGAGTGAATAGGGGAAAGAAAAGGGGGTGAATAGGTTTCACAAAATTTGTTTAAAATGTGGAAAAGTAGCAAAAACAGAGATTAGCTTTTTTGTCTTAAATGAAATAGATTTTAAAAATTGTGACGGCAGTGTCTAAAAAAAATGTTAATTGATAATTATATCTACTAAAATCTTTTCGCAATTTCGAAATTTTGTTTTTAATTAAACATTAGAGGTCTCACAAATATTTTATTTCTAAAATTCTGTTCTTAATTTCGGAAAATATGTAATTGTAATTCTCAAATTCTGTCGTCCAGTTCTATAATTCGAATATAAATTAGAGTTTTTATTTACTACTTTTTGTGTTAAAGGTCTGATTGAAACTTGTAAGTAATGTTTTCATAAATAAATATGTTAAGCAAACCACTTAACAATTCTCCTCTCAATTTTATTGAAACCTTTTTAAAAATCAATAGATAACAACTCTAATGATGTTTTTATAGTTCTATAATTAAACTTTTATTATCAACATTTATCAGAATGTACAAAAAATAGAAAAAAAAATCATTTTTTTGGTCGATATTTAACACAGCTAGATAGAATGTGAAGTGCGCACTTTAATAAGATGTACAGACTTCATGTTTACTTCAAAATCGTATCGATCTTCAGGGATACCCCAAACAATATAAACCAAAAATAAACAGCTATTTTTTCAAATATTTAGATAAAAAGTCAAAAAATTAATTGTCATCAGAAAATATTTTTGTTATAAAAAAGAATATTTTCCCTTGAAATGAACAGCTTCTCTTACATGTAAACAGGAAAAAAAGCAAAGATGGCAATGTGGATTTACATAGGTACCCTTGAACACTTTGTCTGATTTTGTATAAATTCCATGTTTTATTTACATTTGCGTTTTCTTCGCAAAAGTGACTCGCGCATTTCTTGCTTGTGAGAAGCAATAGTGAGAATCTTCCACGTGTTTGATAAGATTAAGGTTTCAAGGGTACCATTGTAAATTGGGTAATGCCAACTTTGCATGGAGGGTCACTTGAAATAACGCTTAAAGTCACTCATCCCTGAAAAAAAAATCGATGAAATAAGCCTCACAAATGCGGAATTAAATGCTTTGATCTTTAAATATGAGAATCTGAATATAAACTTATAATAGAAAAACTGATAGTGATTCCTATCAATTTAAATATTTTAGATATTCGTATGGCTTTATTCATATTCAGTGCAGAAGTGTATATTTTTCAGAATAAACGATTTTGATGATGGGGGGGGGGGGGGGGAAATGAAAATTTTGACATCAAAAGGAAACTTTTTTTGATACTTTCTAATTAAAATTCATAGATTTTCTCTTAAATCATTTTTCCCCTCAATTCAGCGAAAAAGCTCTAAAAAAATGTTTTCGGTCCAGACTAGCAAATATTACTATTTGGAAAACAAAAATATTTTTTAAAAGTGGGGGTGGGGAGAGAAACATGATTTTTTCAAGAAAATATACACCCCTGAATGCACTGGTTGTTCGAAAAGCGAAATGGAGAAATTTTCATTTTTTCTTCTTTTCAGCGCAATTTTTAAGCTCATATACAACCTACTGTTTAACAAACTATAACATTCTTTTTTAGTAATATCGAACATCGGAGCAACAATAAGCATTGTATTTGCAATTATGAAAACAATATATGGGATATCTAGTAATAACACCTTTTTCTTAAATTCTAACCAAATATTCAGAATTTCGAACTGATTTCGGTGAATTAGATATTGATAGGACTAGCATGTTACGATTTTTTTTTCTTTTCCACATCACTGAGATTCTGTTATCAATATCGTACAAAATGTTCGAATATTCGAAGCGGTTTCAAATATTCGATATTTCGAAAAAATATGTGTCGATATTAGAATTCAAAGTTAGACTTTATCTGTTTTATAAATATTCAAATGTACTTAACATATTAGATATTTTTATTCTTATTTAGAATTACATGTATTGTTATTTGGAGTAATGATCTTATGACAGGGGCGTTTGCAGATATTTATAAATGGGGGAGGGGGGGGAATAAAGTATGTGAGACAAAAAATATTTAAGAAAAAGTAATTTGAATTCTCTAGTTCCTTTCTTGTTAGTATATTCTCAAGTATTAAATATATGCTGCAGTTAAAATCTTAAGAACTATTGAAAAACAATTTTTCCGTAAAAATTATACTAGAACTGAAAATTTCGAATTTTCTGATTAAAATTTTGCTAATTTTCTGAGATTCTGTGATTGAATCTTTTGAAGATTTTATATTTCGATAGAACAAATTTATTTGCACATTTTTGTTTTTCTAAACTTTTGATTTTAAGAGAAAAAAAGGTTCGCGGATTTTTTTTTGGGGCCATTGTAGTACCAAAAAAAATTACAAATTTTCAAATAATATTGAAAAGAACTCCATACAGGAGAGTTGCACAAAAAAGGGACATTTTTGCACCAGGCGCCGCAAATCAAACTTTTTTTACTCACCCTGTACATCTTTGTCATATTTGACGTGCGGCGAGAAAAAAATTCAAATATGCCAAACTTTTCTTCTCAAAATCAAAAGTGTAGAAAATTTCATAAAAATGGTACACATGGAAATGGAGAAAATTACATTAGGAAAATTCGCAATTTACTTTTAGTTAAACTGTTTAAGCAAGGCTTGCAATAAACAAATTTTTGTATGAATTAGAGAGGCGAAATTTCTCCAAAAGAATTAAGTACATTTTACTTAAAGTGATAACTGCAGTGTTATTTTTAAACATTGAACAGAACAATTACCTATCAGATCTATTTCATTAAAGTGCCCTATGAATTTCAAAAAAAATTGAAACAATATTCCAAAATATTGCAAAAGCACCACGCATAAGAAATTTCATAAAAAAAATTGTTTTAACGAAAACAATGCCAATCTATCTAGAAATGGTATATGTGAGTTAATTTTGTAAAAACAAGGCTAAGGGATAGGGACATGTTTAGAAAATTGATCTAATTTGTATTGCTAAGGTCTATAAGTGCTGATTTAGTTTTGTATATGATTTTGATTTTTAAGTAAAGATTTTTTTTGAAATACCGATCAGCCGTTTAACCGTCGATCCTCCACCAAGTTCTCATAACGTGTCTATCCAGGTCAAACCCGTCCGATATCAAAGTTAACCAGAAATGGCTCTAAATGCAATGCAGGGACACAAGCGTAGCTATCCAACAAGGACTCAACAAGATATATATTGATCCCAAATTATGGGGGCGATCCACCTGGCTATATGATGAACACAGGGTTTCAGTGCTCTAAATGCCACACAAGGACACAAGCCTAGCTATACAACAAGCTATATATCAATCCCAAATTAAAGGCGACGATCCACCTGGCTTTATCAACACAGGGGTTCAGTGCTCTAGATGCCACACAAAGACACAAGCCTAGCTATCAACAAGCTATATATATCGATCCCAAATGATGGGGACGATCCACCTGGCTATATCAACACAGGGTTTCAGTGCTCTAAATGCCACACAAGGAAACAAGCCTAGCTATCAACATGCTATACCTATCGATCCCAAACGATGGGGAAACACAGGGTTTCAGTGCTCTAAATGCCACACAAGGACCCAAGTCTAGCTATACAACAAGCTATATATCAATCCCAAATTAATGGGGACGATCCACCTGGCTATATCAACACAGGGTTTCAGTGCTCTAAATGCCACACAAGGACACAAGCCTAGCTATACAACAAGCTATAGATCAATCCAAAATCAATACAACCTTCAGGGTTTCAGGTTTACTCTCACGCAGTAAACAGTACGGAGTTATTCTATAAACTGACTTTAATCAAATATCCTTTGTGACAAGTTAACGTAAATTTATGAAATTACAATTCCTACGTCGTTATCTATATCACATGAATAAGACAATCATATATTATTATTTACCGCACAGATAAACTTTAATGTACATATTTCTCTATAGTTTCAGTAGAAGTAAATATTTCCATTTACTGATAGCGCCGATTGAAAGATTCATAACTCTAAATGGATAATGAGATAGATAGAAAGATAGACGTTACCGCCATACTAATTCTATTGGTTCAGAATCATAGATAAATAAATAAACATAGATAGCTTATGTACGCAAAATCACCAAGAATTGTACAGTCTGCGAACTCATACTTCTAGGGGTCAAACTGTACTTCAATGATAAGCGTGGTGGTTTGGTGTTTTAATGGATTTCATAGAATAAGTGTAAAATAACTCCGGGAATGGAACTATTTGAACAACAATATCTCACTGAAGAAGGACAGAGAAAGACTAAACTAACTTAAATTTCTCTCTACAGAACATGTACATTACAAGTACTCAATGACATAAGAACAGCCAATGTTCACAACGGCGACCTAGTTAATCTATATAATAGAAATATCTTTAAAACATCTCTGTACATTTATATCTTTCAAGATGAAAAATGTCGTCTTATGCGCAATCTATCTTTATCTATGTTCAGAATAGACAACAAACACATGACTGAACCCTGATTGGATCAGGCGCTAATGGACTTGGCATATACAGGATTAAAATCATGTGATATACTAAAATTTATAAACTCGCTAATCTTATAAATATTTAATTAGCGAGCTTATAAATTTAAGTTTATCACAGGATTTTAATCCAATCATGCTACATATTCAATTGAAATGCAGTTTCAATGAATAATGTTATTATGTATATAGGTCTACAACATAAATTGTTAATAATGTACAACTTACTGCAGGTTTAAAGAATATCATGTTTACACGATATTTGCTACACTCTAATTTAAAGCGTTTTAGAGTAATAACAAATAAACACAATTGTTATATGGTTAATTGAGATTTTCAAGATAAAAATAACAAAAATATTCTTAAAAAGAAAACCACAGACCATCACATTAGTACCTATCTGTACTAATATTCTTAATTCATTATATCATGTATATTCAATATTTTGTGCATGCACAGTTGATTATGCTTGAACGCGCTTTCCATAATATTGATTTTCTTCACTTAAATTCTGTAAATCGTATTCTGCATAATTTGCAGAGATCAGATAAATTATATAGCAGAAGTTGGGGTGTACAAAATTTTGTTATAGAATGGTATAGTTTGAAAAATTAACGGAAGATTCTGTTAAGATATAGTTGATCTTGTGCGTTTCATTTACACCTAATGTAAGTTTGATAATTCCTGGGAATAACATGTTCCTACTTTTTTTAAATGTTCATTCCGTTCGTTCCTGTGAACGATCGTTCCCAAGCCATAGATGAAACTAACTCCACTGTCAGTTTGTTGAATTCTCTTAATTTTCTAATAAGAGATAACACACACTGTGTATGTAGTATCTCACAGTCAGATTTCATAAAAGAACGCTACCCTTAATATATAATGTAGTTTTTTCTATCGAACTGCTGCCTTACCAATACTTGAATATAAATTTACCAGCAATTCAGACATGAAAAAACGAAAATAAATGTATCTGTTAAAATTAAATCTCGAACTTATATATTTATAATTGTATTTACATAGAAAATATCGTAAGAAAGTTTTGTGTTAAATTCATATTAACAATCCTGTAAACTATAATGATACGTAAATAAATATCTAGATTTTAAAAATTCTCTTAATTTCAAAAATTGTCTCATTGTCTCTTAACCATAAATGTGCAAATCACTAGAATCGCAAGAAGTGAACATATATTATCAACTGTAGTACTCCATAAAAAAATGGCTTGCGCATTTATGCTACATTTAGCTAGAAAATGAAGGGAATTGACAGTCGACACGTTTGAGGATTTTATACATACAGGGATGTAGTAAATGCCCTAGTCCATAACAGTTTCTTGAACACGTATCTATCCAGGTACAATTCAGTTCCACTCAGCTATCAATGTCTAAATCTGGACTCAAGCATGTACCTATCAATGCCTCAACTAGGACACAATCTTGAGCTATCAATGCCTCAACCAGGACATGATCTTGAAAACTATAAATGTCTCAACTGGACATGATATTGAGCTATCAATGCCTCAACTAGGACACAATCTCGTAAACTATCAATGTCTCAACTAGGACATGATCTTGAGCTATCAATGCCTCAACTAGGACACACTCTGGTAAACTATAAATGCCTCAACTAGGACAGGATCTTGAACTATCAATGTCTCAACTAGGACACAATCTTGTAAACTATCAATGTCTAAACTATGTAGGACACATTCTTTAACTCATTCGTTTAGAACAAGGACACAATTACTCTCTCGCAGTAATCAGTACGCAGTCTCTATATCAACTAAGCATATTTCTTCAGTTAAGATTATAATAGGGTCTAAATTTCTTCAGTTAAGATTAGAATAGGGTCTGAACAGCGTTATTACAAGTTATGCACGTTGTTATGTATAAAGTACTTAAGCAATACGAATATGGGTATGACCAAGGAGATATTGAATATAAGGAGGGGGCGATAGGGTTTCCGTACACTTTGCTGTGACGTTTTTGGACTGCTGAAGAACTAGTTTTTGCGTAACAACAATAATAAAGATTGTAAACAATAACACAAATAGTAAACAGACATCTAGGGGGGGGGGGGTCAGGATAACCTTTAATTGGATTGAAAATGTCTCTGTAATAAGGTCCTTTTCGTATAAAACTGAAATCCTTAACTTTTTCAATCTTTTTTAACAAGATTATAATATTACTTTCACAGTTTATACTATATACATGTTATGTTTACATTAGATCGGCTGCCTTTGTCATTGTTGTTACGCAAAAACTAGTTCTTCGGCAGTCCAAAAACGTCACAGCAAAGTGTACGGAAACCCTATCGCCCCTCCTTCTATTCAATATCTCCTTGGGTATGACGGAATTAAATATATGATTGGGTTAATTGCAACAGATTTACATAATTACTAATAATGGGCACATTTAGATATATGGACAATGTACAACGTAATTTACTATGGGGCCTTTGTATTTGCTAAGAGCAAGTAAGGCAATTGTTAACCCTATAATAATTTGATTTTTATTTGAGGGGGGGGGGATAAAATTTACAATTTTAAAATTTTTTGATGGCAGAGTTTGGATTTAAAGAATATATTATTGTAAAGCCAGGGCCGGTGTGGGGTTTATTACTTTTTAAATGTAATTACCCCCTAACCCCCCCCCCCCCCACCTTTTCGTGTACTAAGGCCGGGCTTATGCAGGAATTAATATAGAGGAGAAGAACCCCGGTATAGGACCTTTGCACTCCCCTGGCAAATTACAAACTAGCTTCTCAATAGAGCTTAAGAGAAAGAAAACCTAGTGAAAAACAGGAAAGTCAAAAAGAATTTCGCATTCAGCACGTCTTTTAAAGTCGTGAGTAGGGAAGTGCCCCGGCCTACCCCCCGTATATAATTGCCCCCCCCCCTCACCTTCTTTGTCCTTAAAATGGTTCATATTGAAAGTTTTGAAGTGTTAATAATTATGTGAAGTGTGTGAAAACGGAAGCTGATAAAAACAATCAAGGTTAATAAATTGAAATATAATTGCCCCGGCCTAGTCGGAGCTTTTAATTATTTTGTACCGGATCGGCCACTGCTCTGAATTTCTGATACATTTCGTACTTGCACGGCGGAAAAGACTTATTTGTCCTGAATTTGATCGTACCGGCTCGTCCTGCATGGTCTAGCGGAGGGCACATTATTTTGTACAGGCTCGAAAATCTGTCTGGGATTATTTTGTACTGGGCTGACATTTATATTAACTCCGATCTCTCTGTAACTACTAACTCTACTCTCAACAGTCAACAAATTCTTCAGTCGTAATATGGATCTCAAGAAAGAGTGAAACTATACCTTATGTCTCCACAAGTTAAAGAAATTATGAAAACAAGTAAAAAACTATGCCTACAAATTATTTAGAATTTCTTGGCAGCTGAGCAGCAAAGTTTTGTTGTATTGGTTCAGTTTTGTTAACTCGCATGCAAAAAGCCTGAATTCGTAAGTAATCAATTTGTTGAACCTAAGATGACAAAAAAGTTTTAAATTTTAAACGTTGTAAAATTCCTTGGAAAATATTCGATTTGGCCAAATCATTTTTAGAAATTAATACAGCATGCATATAATTGGAGTATTATTTGTAAAAGTAGATGCAATTTTTAATATTTTAATTGGTTTCGCATAAACACTTTAACAAACCATAATAAGTTATTCTTAATTCATTATTCTGAGATAATGATAATGTTTGTAGTCTTAATGTGATCCTCCATTTTTAGAGGGGCATGTCACATTCACGATGGTAACGGCCTCATATAGATTCAGCCTGCTTTCAACGGCCTCGCATAGATTCAGTCTGCTTTTAACGGCCTCACATAGATTTAGCCTGCTTTTAACGGCCTCACATAAAATCAGCCTGCTTTTAACGGCCCCATATAGATTCAGTCTGCTTTTAACGGCCTCACATAGATTCAGCCTGCTTTTAACGGCCTCACATAAAATCAGCCTTCTTTTAACGGCCTCACATAGATTCAGTCTGCTTTTAACGGCCTCACATAGATTCAGCCTGCTTTTAACGGCCTCACATAGATTAAGCCTTCTTTTAACGGCCTCACATAGATTCAGCCTGCTTTCAATGGACTCACATAAATTTAGCCTGCTTTTAATGGCCTCACATAGATTCAGCCTGCTTTTAACAGCCTCACATAGATTAAGCCTGCTTTTAACGGCCTCACATAGATTTAGCCTGCTTTTAACGGCCTCACATAAAATCAGTCTGCTTTTAACGGCCTTACATAGATTCAGCCTGCTTTTAACAGCCTCACATAGATTCAGCCTGCTTTTAACGGCCCCACATAGATTCAGCCTGCTTTTAACAGCCTCACATAGATTCAGCCTGCTTTTAACGGCCTCACATAGATTAAGCCTTCTTTTAACGGCCTCACATAGATTCAGCCTGCTTTCAACGGACTCACATAAATTTAGCCTGCTTTTAATGGCCTCACATAGATTCAGCCTGCTTTTAACAGCCTCACATAGATTAAGCCTTCTTTTAACGGCCTCACATAGATTTAGCCTGCTTTTAACGGCCTCACATAAAATCAGCCTGCTTTTATCGGCCCCACATAGATTCAGTCTGCTTTTAACGGCCTCACATAGATTCAGCCTGCTTTTAACGGCCTCACATAGATTCAGCCTGCTTTTAACGGCCTCACATAGATTTAGCCTGCTTTTAAAGTCTCATCAATTTTAAAGATAGGGTTGACTTTAAAGTGTCGCTGAAACTTGGACTTTGATTTTACCGCTTCAATTTACTTATAATTTTTGTAGCCCTTTACATGTACATTTTAGCACTACAAAGTAAGTGATGATAGCTGTGGTTTTAGATAAGTAATTTGCGAGTCTCATCGAACTTTGTTAGAGAGCTTAAGACCTTCAAATCACAGTGGCCTATAACACCTTTATCAGATCATTAATGTGGAAAAAGTAGCTTTTATGGTTTGAAAAGAAATTAATTCCAAAATAAGAATAATCAGTTTTCAAAAACAAAAATATGGATATTTCGCTCTTACCTGATCAGACAAAGCTTTAAGAGTTACCGTTGTGAATCGATTATGCAACTCCATCCAGTGAGGGTCATTTCAAACTTTGTGTTCAGCCCCTTAAAGCCCTCAGGTATTTCCACAAAAACATTTTATATACATTATTAATAAACAAGGTAAGCACGTATTGACTATTGAGCATATCCTAAACTGTATATTGGATTTAGGTCGAATTGAATAAAAAGAAGAAGGTGAGATAAAATATAATTAAATGACAATATCTGAAATCTAAATATAAATAAAGGATGACAAACATATTTTCTTCCATAAAATTCACGAAATTTTCATCCGACTTTTTAAGATATAGAAGAACAATGAATAACTTTCATGCTTTAACAAACAGAGTAAAAAGTGTAAAAACCAGATTACTGTTGATTTACAAAATTCTAGACAACAATTTACATCTTTCTAAAATTATTATCAATAAAAATAATTAGTTTTGTTTAAGGGAGGTTGGGAGGATTCGGNTGTGAGATGATAATAAGAATGTTAAAGGGAGTATTTGAAACATTATGTGTAAGATGATAATAAGAATGTTAAAGGGACTATTAAAAAGGCGATAAATCATTTCTTTGAAAGTTAACTTAAGTAGAATAGCAATTTAATCAAAAATAATATAAACATAAATTTAGTGAAATAGAATGAAAATTATAAAGAAATGTAATAGAAATAATATGCAATAGAATAGAAATGAGAATAAAGTTGTAATCAAGTTAGTTTTATGTTTCATGAATAAACCCTAATATATGCATTAAATATGAATAAGATATACTTATACTCATTCAACGCATTTGAATTTTGATGGAACACATTTAAGATAACCCTACCAAAAGCATTACCAAATTTGAAACATTATGTGTAAGATGATAGTAAGAATGTTAAAGGGACTATTTAAAACATTATGTGTAAGATGATAATAAGAATGTTAAAGGAAATATTTGAAACATTATGTATAAGATGATAATAAGAATGATAAAGGTGCTATTTGAAACATTGTGTGTAAGATGGTTAAAGGGAGTATTTGAAACATTATGTGTGAGATGATAATAAGAATGTTAAAGGGACTATTTGAAACATTATGTGAGAGATGATAATAAGAATGTTAAAGGGACTATTTGAAACATTATGTGAGAGATGATAATAAGAATGTTAAAGGGACTATTTGAAACATTATGTGTAAGATGATAATAAGAATGTTAAAGGAAATATTTGAAACATTATGTGAGAGATGATAATAAGAATGTTAAAGGGATAATAAGCCAAATTCCATGCAAAGATTGTAATGTCCGTTCACAACGGTACCCTCAAAATATTTATTATATTAATAATGAGGAAGATTTCGTAGTAAAAATGCCCAATTTCTTCTGTGGAGAAACAAAAATAAAAATTATTATTATTTCAATTATAAACATTTTTACCTAATTCATACTTGATCATAGAAATGTTTTAAGGTACCGTTGTAGTTCGGATATCCGCGTGAGAATACACGCATCTTTGACCCTTTACTAAAAGTAAATTAACCCAATGTTTGACCGCGTCAACCTTGTTGCACCGGCTATTCTTATTGCGTGTCTGCTTTATTTACCCAGTGTCCGGCGATACAGTACAAACTGGGACCAGTAAGGTGTACCCGGCTCGGAAATTCAAATGTACTATGGCTGCCCGTGAATAGCGATCACATTTATATGACTGTGCAAACTAGACATAATCTATGCGACATCACCGGTACAACTTTTTCACCTCCTAACTCTTCTGGCTTTGATTTTACGAGAAAAGAAAAGTTAGTTTGTTACATATTAGAAATACAAAACAATTTTGGTGTTCCAGGCTGCACTTCAGATTGAGGAGTTATGATTGAAAACATAATTCACGTGTGTGTAAATTTAAAAAATTGAGTCAGAATAAAATGATTATTTACAGTTTTAAGATGAAAGAAAAATGTGAATGAGCTTCGTAAGAGTAGAAAAAATTACCCATTTTTTTGGTATTTTGGAATGATCATTTTACAGTGCTACCTTCAAAGGTTAAGACTTAAGACTACAATACATTTTTATTGCAATTTGTATTATTATTGCAACTTATTATTACAAAAGACCAAATTTAGTTCTAAATCTCAAAGGTTATGGGTTCCTCTCTATGTTAATGCAAAACAGTTTAAAAAAACTGTAAAAAAAAGAATAAAATATATCGTTATACAGAGTGAACATTATAAATCCTTTTCAGAGAAAAGAAAATTAAAAATTAAATAAATATTCTTTTTAATTTAATCTTATTTTTCGTCCTTTTTTAAATTCACAAATGTTTTTTTTGTACACGGTTTATGTACTTCCATTGAGTGCAAAATCTCTTTACAGGATAATGAAAAATTAATGGAATGTAATCAAAGGAGAAACAGTAAGAAAAGAAAATATATACTTAATTAAAACTACTTCTTACTCCACACTCAAACATTTTTTTCACAAAACTTCAAGTTAAGAAATACACGCAAAAATTAATTATAACTTTGACATTATAATATTATAATATTATATAATATTTCAATATTATAATATTATATAATATTATAATATTATGAACACTATCTTTATAGTTTTAGAACAAAGGTGTTTAAGAGAGTTTTTTGGTAAAGGAATTGAATCTTTCCCAGAAAAAACATAATTTTCTAAACGCTTATATATTTAACTTAGACTATTTGATCTAAACTATTTTAAAGTGTGAAATATAAGTTCTACGACATTGGGTTGTAAAGAGATAGGGATTAGAAACTTAGTTTTGGGTAAGGAGTATTTAAGGACTCTTTGGTTGGGCTTTAAAAATTTAGTTAGTTTTGTGCAAGGGGTAAGGAATGAGGGAGATGGAATCGACCCGACCCGCCCTACCACATGCTTTGCAGACGGGGTACTCCATTTGAAAAAGATCTTTAAATTTTTTAATGTGGTTTTTACTTTTCCATATTAAATAAAAACAATTTACATATTATTAAAAAAATACGCTTCTATTGCTGATAGCTTTGCATTTTAAAATGTATTTGTTTGGGTTATTTAGCCTATTTTTTCCCCATTTTTAATGTATACAATAACCTTTTCTGAATACATGTACGCGGTATTTGTACATCAGACAAATATTTCTTATTCAAATGAAGTACCGTCTGCAAAGCATGTATAATCATATGGNTCCTTACTCCTGGGTTGTACGTGACGAGAGATGAGACGAGAGTTAGTTTCACGTGAAGAGATATGAGATGTGTGTTAGTTTCACGTGAAGAGATATGAGATGAGAGTTAGTTTCACATGAAGAGATATGAGATGAGAATTAGTTTCACGTGAAGAGAGATCAGATGAGAGTTAGTTTCATGTGAAGAGAGATGAGATCAGAGTTAGTTTCACGTGAATAGAGATGATATAAAAGTTAGTTCACGTGAAGAGGTATGAGTTGAAAGTTAGCTTCAAGTGAAGAGGTTTGAGATACGAGTTAGTTTCACGTGAAGAGAGATGAGATGAAAGTTTATAGTTTAATGTGAAGGGAGATGAGATAAGAGTTATTTTCACGTGAAGAGAGATGAGATGAAAGTTTATTGTTTAATGTGAAGGGAGATGAGATTTAAGAGTTATTTTCACTTGAAGAGAGATGAGATGAAAGTTTTTAGTTTAATGTGAAGGGAGATGAGATTTAAGAGTTATTTTCACTTGAAGAGAGATGAGATGAAAGTTTTTATTTTAATTTGAAGGGAGATGAGATATGAGTTAGTTTCACGTGAAGAGAGATGAGATGAAAGTTTCTAGTTTAATGTGAAGGGAGATGAGACAGGAGTTAGTTTCACGTGAAGAGAAATGAGATGAAAGTTTATAGTTTCACGTGAAGAGATATGAGATGAAAGTTAGTTTAACGTGAAGAGAGATGAGATGAAAGTTTATAGTTTAATGTGAAGGGAGATGAGTGGAATATCACATTAAGAGTTCAGGATCTCTAATAAATGAGTAATAGATTGCCTAATCCTATTATGGCTTTCCTTGGGACTAGTAATTCAAGAATATATGTTGAAACCTTCTTTAATCTTTAAAAAAAAATCTACTAAATATATTTTAAGTAAAACAACCCATGTTTAAAATTTATATTCAAATCATATTTTTTGAAAGTTTGGATTTAAACGGAGAAAAAATAATAGTACTACACTTCATACAGCCTAATAGATTATCAAGAACAATAGGGGCAATGAAATGGACCAATTATACACGACGTCACAAGTGTCAAATATAACAAGGAAAATGAAATTTTTTCACATTAGTTGACATGTTTTCCAAGATTAAATAAAAAGTGTGAAACCAGAAAATAAAGAAAACATGAAAATTCACTTTATTTACTGTATAAGATAAGAACTTTAGTCTAAAATTATCAATTATGAATAGTTTTGTCGAACACAAAAACTGAGTTGACACTTGTGACGTCAGAATACAGCTGTACTGAGGATGTACAAATTCTACGTTGCCATCTATACACCCTTAGAGATTCTAGTGGAAAATGCATAGCAAACAAAAGTGCTAAGATTGTTACTGCAAAGAAAAGTACTTAATTTCCTTTTGCAAAAATCTATCTTTTGTTGTATTTTAAAATAATCTTATAGCGCCCTTTATACAATTAAACATTTAATTACATTTCTTTCTGTATGGGGGGGGGGAGGAGGAGAGTGTGCCCCTAGTTGTGCTTATCACCAAAGACTTAATACCTTAATAGTGTTAATTGTTAGAAACATTGTCTCTACCCTAAGGATACTAAATGATGAGCTACAGTGGTGTAATGTTAGTTAATTAAAAACCCCCAGGTTATTGCAGATATAATTTCAATACTCATCTTATATTATTTCACTTCTTCTGAAGTTTCTACACGTACAAAAAAGAATTGATTGAACCATTTTTGCATGTAACTTAAAGGGACTGTCAGCGTAATGTTCATTAAGTGAAGGGAATCCCTGATGCACAACCGTAACTTTTTCATTTTTGACTAATCACCGAGGACAGAGAACTCAATTCGTTTATCTCTTAAATGTTGTGTAAAAAGCCGTACATCTGGAGAGCATCCGTTATCGTAGTGTGTGAACTTTACGCCGAGGACGTTACATGAAACAGGTTGTACTGGTACAAAGTCTTCAACAATTAAATGCGGTATCTATCTGTAGATAAATAGGGCAAAATACGTCATTCCTAATCAGTCAAATGTTTAAAGGGATCCGTGTAGCGTATTGGGTTCAGGAACATACCAATATATAATATAAAGTATATAAATCTCTGTATGTTTGTTTGTCCGATCATGAGTCCTTTGACCGATTTGCCTCGATTTTGAATTGGGAAACTCGTCAAAACCATACGCAGGAATGTTCTTAGTTTTGGTTAAGAATGCAATTCTCTCTTACATCTTTTTTCCGATTCATACCTTTCCTGGATTTTAATTTTTGACAGCCTCTTTATAACAAAAGACTAGGATTTGAATATAAAAATAAGACACTCAGATTCAAAAGAAAGCGCTTAATTTCTTACTTTTTTGTAACACCCAGTACCGGTTTGAAATGTAAACAATCTGTATTGTTATTGTGTAGGATTCTGGTGTGAGTATATCTGCTTTTAAAATAAAGGATTATGAAGGATTTGGTCTTGGTTTCAATTTAATTTAGCCCGGCTTTAAAATAACTTTAATTCCTAAGTCTTGGAAATTATTTCCATTTCGGATTTTCATTTAAACACTAATATTAAAACGTTAATTAATTAAGGTGCAAACATAAATATGGGAATTGTAAAATATTTGTTTTTATATTTCTAGCATTAAGCGATACTAGCTGAAGTGCCAGCCCACAGTGGCCCAGATTTAGGAAAAAACGGCAAAAAGGCTATTTATGCTTAAATTTCGCTACGCTCTTAAAGATGCTTTAATTTTGACCTTAATGGCTGTTTACACATGATATATACTTTTAATGCTATTATTCTATGCATGGTATGACTATAAATTATACATAAATGCTTTTTTTAGGGCAAACAAATTATTTTTGCATTTCTTTTAAAAACAAAACAATCTCTTTGAGTCTCTTTCTGTTTACAAAACGTGATTAATTCATTCTACTGAATTCCACCCTGCCTCTGGCATAGTTTCATTTCATATTATATATGATACTTCAAAAAACATCTTGGCTGCCCGTTCTTGCCCCTTTTTGATTTTAACCGCATTTAAATTAGCAATATTTCTACAATAATTACATATTAGTAGTGAAAAATTGTCAAATTTCAACAAAAATTCGGAATTTTAAAAAATTCCAGAATGCTAAAGAAAAAATCGGAATTTTTAAGAAAAATAAGTTCAGAATTTTGAAATAAAAAATGTCGGCTTTACAGCTAACATAAAACTAACTACGATCGGAATATGTATAGAGAGTTTGGACATAATTTGATCTCGTAAAATTAGCCATGGAAATAGCCGTCAGAGACCCTATGTACTTACATATTCAAAATACATAGAGCACCATAAACACAAAAATAGGAAAAATCTACATCCAATGGGCGAAATCGGAAATTAGAGTTAAAATTCACTGATTTTTTAACCAGGACCTGCAGTTTAGAAATGAGCGACTTGGTTTGCAGTGTAAGAAACTGATATATGAGGCAAGAAAAAAATATTTGGGAGCTTTGTAGGGCTTTTAAAATTAAATTTGAAATCCTAAAAGTTTTAATATATTTTAAAGGGCTTTTCAAATTTGATTTGAAATCCTAAAAGTTTTTTTATATTTTAAAGGGCTTTTCAAATTTGATTTGAAGCTAAAGGATACATGTTATTTTTTTAGTATTCAATCATGGGCTAATTGGAAACGTTGAAATTTTACAAAAATAATAAAAATTAACTATAAAATGTTTAAATGCAACTTTTGTAGATTTTAGATCAAAATTCTTGGTCAATATATATTTATAATGTTTAAAATATCGACGCAAACTTTTATGAATTACTTATCTAAAGTGTGGACACAATTCATTACCGATATACTTTGGCACCCTTTACATCTTTATTTCAGATATCGTTGATATTCTATCTTAAAATATGTTGAATTATGTAAATTTTCTTCTTTATCGCTGCTGCATATATTCTCTCTTAAAACATGTTTAATTATGTAAATTTTCTTAATTATTTATCGCTGCATCATATATTCTCTCTTAAAACATATTGAATTATGTAAAGGAATTGAGTTTTTGCCACAAATTCGTATGTTTAAATCCCTTTATCTTTGCTACCAAATGTTGTAGACCTTATATATTTCAAAATATAAATTCTGTTAGATCAAATGATCTAAGTTTGAAATATCAAAGCTTTACGCCATCAGGTTGCATAAGTATAGGAATTAGAAAATTTGATTTTGTGGCAAAGACTCAATTCCTTTTCTTCTTTATCGCTGCTGCATATATTCTCAATTCACAAATAAACTTTTTTGCTCAAATGAAGTTTTAAAGTTTACATTCTTATTTTTAATAGATACTGGAATGCATTGAGTTGGCAAAAAGTATAGTTGCTCCAATTCTTTATTAAATAATCCTTTCTTATTGAGTTTTAATATATATTGACCAAAACAAATAGAAAACAAGTCTTAGACCAGTTTTGCTGAATATTCATCAATATTTCAAATTTTCTATTTATCTTTTATTTTGTTTATAGTTTTAATTTTCTAAATTAATATTATTCAAACTTTTGTTTGTTTACGGGCAAATATTAATTTCGTGATTTTGTTTAAATAAAATCAAAATTCTCTCACTAAATCAATATTTTCATCAAAGGGACAGAATGTAAGCGTAATTCCATGCAAAAATAGCAATACCTGATTCACACCGATACTTTAAATAGCTTTGTCTGATCAAGTTTGAGTTTTGATATCAATGTTTAAAATTTAGAAAAATTCTTATTTTCTATTGTGGATTCTCTACAAAAGTGACTTGCGCATTTCTACTGCAGGAAAACATGTAAGAATTATCAGAAAAAACACTTTTAAACATAGAAAAACAACAATATGTTTCACGTTATTGATCAAGGGGTTCAAGGGTTCTTGGAAATTACGCTTTCATTTCCTTTAAGTCGTCTTTTAATAATACGCTTTCATTTCCTTTAAGTCGTCTTTTAATAATACGCTTTCATTTCCTTTAAGTCGTCTGTAAATAATACGCTTTCACTTCTTTTAAGTTGTCTTTGAATAATACGCTTTCACTTCCTTTAAGTTGTCTTTGAATAATACGCTTTCACTTCCTTTAAGTCGTCTTTAAATAATAAGATTTCTTTTGAAAATGTTATAAATGTATTTTTAAATAAAGATATGTTTTGTTTAAAGTAAATCCCATAATGGTTCCATTACATTGAAAGAATATACCTGTGTAAAACCAAGGTAGAAGTATAAAGTAAACATTATACAGTAATGTAATTAGATGGTTAGGAACACATTTCTCAAAAAAAATTTGTCAATAAATCAATGCTAAAATCGATTATTTCGTTTTCATTATTATATTGAATTTCTTATTTTCTTTGAATTCAGATTTCTTCAAATTCTTCAAATGTCGTCTTTTTAATAATAATTCTAGAAAATCTGCAGAAAATCTTTGTGAATAATGAGAAACCAGAATAATGAGAAAATAGAAACTAATAATTGAACAAGGTTACTTATTTTCGATGATAAGATTAATTTTTATTTTCTCAACATGTTCCTATACATGACGTCTGTAGTTTATTGTAGAACTTTTTTACATTTTATGTCTTCGTTATTTAATAATTTAAAAAAATAACTAATTCATAAAACGTATCCACCCCCAAAGTAGGAGTTTTAATGTTGAATGTGCGTTCAAACTTAGTATTTACGGATCTTTAAAAAGTTTAATATGTCTAAAATGAATCCAAAAGAAGTTTTCCACATCGCTTACATAACCGGTCACTCCCTTTAAAGTAAATCCCATAATGGTTCCATTACATTGAAAGAATATACCTGTGCAAAACCAATTTTAAATCAGAGCTGAGATGAACAAGTGTACTTGGTCCCTGACAACTATAAAGAAGGGGAGGGGAAATTTACTGATTTTTGATCTTTTAACTCCTCTAATTTTTATTTTACGCACAAGTAATTAGACAGGCAAGTTTATTCAGTTACATAATAGAAATTTAGAACATTTTTGTCTACCTGATAACTCTTCTGATAAAGATGTTTTTATTGATGTTTTTATTGTAAACATTTGAGATTTCAATCTTACGAGCAATTTACTTAACTTATGGAAAACTAAACAGAAATAATAGAATATTTGGAAGAGAAATATAGATAGCTCATTAATTTCTGATCAGACAAAGCTTTTACTTTAGATCGTTTTTAAACAAATCCCAACCCTACTCGCTAGCACTAGAATTATATCATTTTCTTCTCAATATTTTTCGCCAAAAACTTTGGCATCATCAGTTCTTGGTCCGTATGGTTGTAACTGTTTTTCAATGTTTGATTACATGTCCGAGGAACAACATCTAATTGTATACACTGGGTTAGGAACCATATCTTACATCCAGTCATCTTCTTTTAAGCTTATTGTTGTTAATTGTACATGCTTCTCTATATTTTATTATATATATATATATATTGTTGTGAATTGTACATGCTACTCTATATTATATGGAGGGTCACTTGAAATTACGTTTGCAGTCCTTTTCTAAAAATAATTTGATATTAGATGTTCTTAAAACATTTGTTTAACAAAAAAAAATTTATCTGTTTGAAAAACAATCTTATTTAAAAAATGATGTTGAAATGTTATCAAATTTTTGCAAGAATAGAATCTTGACGAAGGATTGTTCAAGACTCCACAAGGAATATCAATTATATATAATACAAAATATTAAATTCAAAACATTAATAATAATATTGATAAACTATGATGTTAAACGGTCTCCTACAGGGACTGTAAGCGTAATGTCAAATGTCCCTTCATGCAATACTAACGCTGCCTGATTTACAACGGTACTCTTGAAACCTTGATCTGATCAAAAATGTGGAAGATACCGTTGTTTTCTGACGGTGTCTTCCACGCAGTTGTCACTTTCGCAGAGAACCCGCGCAAATAAATACGGACAGTTAAAAAAAATTTAATTATCTGATTTATGCTTTATCAGAAAAAAGCTTTCAATGATACCATTGTAAATAGAGCTGGCCTTCTTTGCATGCAGGGATACTTGACAAATTACGCTTAATTGTTATTCTTCTTTTTTAATAAATGCTCATTCACTTCATCATCTTATCATTACATATAATTCTCCACATTAAGCCTCTAGAATTAGACTTTTCATTTATCCTAAATTTGAAAATATAATCGTAAAAATTAAAAACATAAAATACTTTTATTTATCTAAAAAATATTCGATCGCTCAAAAACATCACCTTTGTTGCTTTATTCCGAATTTGTACTATCTAATACTAAAAACAAGAGTATACGCTTTCATTTCCTTTAAGTCGTCTTTTAATAATACGCTTTCATTTCCTTTAAGTCGTCTTTTAATAATACGCTTTCATTTCCTTTAAGTCGTATGAGGAAGTCAAGATGAGAACCTGAAGTATGTCAATTAAGAAGAATATATTTTGTAAAATGTTGAACTAATTTATTTGATGAATGTTTTGCCCATTCGTCCTCTCTTCATAATGGCTAAATCATGAACAACACACGGTAAACTAGGTGTCCTGGTTATTAACAATACACGGTAAACTATGTGTCCTGGCTATTAACAGCACACAGTGAACTTGGTGTTCTGGTTATTAAGTGTAATATCATGGACAACACACGGTAAACTAGGTGTCCTGGTTATTAAGTGTAAAATTATGAACAATACACGGTAAACTAGGTGTCCTTGTTATTAAGTGTAAAATTATAAACAATACACGGCAAACTAGGTGTCCTGGTTATTAAGTGTAAAATTATAAACAGCATACGATAAACTAGGTGTCTTGGTTATTAAGTGTAAAATTATAAACAGCACACGGTAAACTAGGTGTCTTGGTTATTAAGTCATTAAGTATTAGCTTTGGAACAATATTCCCCTTTTATGAAGATTTTCGATTTTGCTATTTTATACTTGTTTTTCCTATTTATTCTAGATAATTATGTATGTAAATTATTTTACGCTATTTTTACGGATTTTCAATTCGAGATAAAAAATATGTTTATATACTATACAGACAGGATGTATTACCTTATTGTTAGTTTTGCATGAATAACGTATTAAGGATAACAAGGAAGAACTAACACCTGAAAACTAATGATCTTGGGGTATTAAGTAGAAGTAAAGAGATCTGTGGGCTAAACTATTTTGTTTTAAATGGACTGTAGTCGTAATTTCAAGTGTCTTTTAACTAATGAGAGCTTTGCCACATTTAGCTGAACAAAAAGATATCGTCGTTTTTCTAGCTTGAAAAGGGTTTAATTATCACAAATTTTTTCGATTATTTACGTAGGTAAAAAAGCCTAAGTGACTTTTCTTAAATCTGCAATTAAAATTAATCAATTAAAGGGAGTGATCGGCAATGTATGTTAGTTGAACTGAGAATATAGTATTATTGTGAGGAATTTTTTAGGATTCATCCAAGACATATAAAACGTTTTAATGATGAATAATTACTGAGTTTGAGCGCAAAGTCGACGTTCATAATTTTCCATTTGGATTGTTACGTTTTGAGATTCGATTTTTTAAATTATTAAATAACGACGACAAAAAATGTAACACAAGTTCTACAGTAAACATGGTAAGAAACATATGTTTTAATAAATGAATAAATCAATGTCGAATCAATTATTTCTTTTTCATATTATATTAAACTACCATACATTGCAGGCCACTCCCTTTAAAGTAGAAATATAAGGAAAGGGATTGCTTCATCATTGTTGCAAAGAGAAATGTACGGATTAAACAGCAAGCTGTGATCTTCGATCTCAATTTAAACTACTAAACAGAAATCTTTCGCCTTTTATTTTTTATACTTTTTGTTAAAATATGTGTTTAAATTAAAAAAGTTTAAACATTCAAGTAAGTATAAAGGTTTCAATAAGAAAAAATAAAAAAGCATCTTGCAGGTGGTAGGTTCAGGGTTTAAAGGATACCGCTCTCTATCGGGCATGCATGTACAAAAGTTACTTGAAATGAATTCCTCTAAACAGTTAAACACCTCAAATATTTACAGATTTATTCCGCAAATTTAAAAGTTTCTGCATTAGATATTTAGTTTAGCTGATGAAGCTAAGCGTTTTTCCGTTCAAAAGTTTAGATCATTGATCTATGAGTATATATGTAAGGAAGAGCAAATAATCAATGATCAAAAAATGCTCAATTGCTAGTAATAAGAATCATTTGTGTGAGATCAATTAATGGCGAATGTATGTATATTGTCCGTACTCTATAAACCTTTTCTCCTAAGTAAATTATGATATATGAATGTCGTGCGTTTAGAATTCAGACCAGAACCCTTTAACATTAATAAAAGTGAGGGGGGGGGGGGTGGAAGGGAGTAAAAAGACGTTGAAGGGAGTGATAAGGGGGTTGAAAGGGAGTGAAAATGTGGTTGGAAGTGAGTGAGAAGGTGGTTGCCAAGGAGTGGGAAGGTGGTTGGAAAGGAGTGAGAGGGTAGCTGAAAGAAAGGGAGAATGTAGTTGGAAGGGAATAAGAAGGTGGTTGGAAGGTAGTGTACAGGTGGTTGGAAGGTAGTGAAAAGATAGTTGGAAGAAAGGGAGAAGGTGGTTGGAAGGTAGTGAGAAGGTGGTTGGAAGGAAGGGAGAAGGTGGTTGGAAGGCAGTGAGAAGGTGGTTGGAAGGAAGAGAGAAGGTGTTTGGAAGGTAGTGAGAAGGTGGCTGGAAGGTAGAGAGAAGGTGACTGGAAGGTAGAGAGAAGGTGGCTGGACGGTAGAGAGAAGGTGGCTGGACGTTAGAGAGAAGGTGGCTGGAAGGTAGAGAGAAGGTGGCTGAATGGTGTAGAGAGGTTAGCTGAAATGTAGAGAGAATGTGGCTGGAAGGTAAAGAGAAGGTGGCTGGAAGGTAGAGAGAAGGCGGCTGGAAGGTAGAGAGAAGGTGGCTGGAAGGTAGAGAGAAAGGGGGAAAAGAAGAAATTATCATTATCTGGTAAGTTTGGATATTTTCTCAAAAGTTTAACCAATGAAGTTTACTTTGTTCAAGATGGAAAATATTTTTTGGCACAAATGACAAAAACAGTTCATAGAGTCTAAAATTGTAAACTCTGTTAATAATATTTCAGACCTTTTGCGCATATTTTAAGGTACTGTCGATGTAATTCAAAGGGAACCCCTCGTTAAAAGTCTAAAGGGTACTGGTGTGAATTGGACACTCCACTCCAGGGTCACTGAAGATACCGTCTACAGTCCCTTTAATCCCAAATACTGATTTTATGAATTTAAATAGAAATTAATGCCTTAATAGTAGTGTTTATACAAGGAAATTACAGTTAACTAAAACTTTAATGTTTAACATAAACTTAACAAAGAGTTGTTTAAATGTTAATTTATTTCGAAATTTCAGAATTTAAATATATCAACAATGGCCATCTGCACAAGCGACTGCAGAATGTGAATTGCGGCATTTATCATGCTTCTGTGTCTGGCATTGATTTGGTTTGGTTTGGCGGGAAATGCTGAGGGATCCACGTGCCCGCCTTTCTGTAGATGTCTTTGGAGGTAACTTCTTGAATATTGGCATTTAGCTGGTTGCAAAGATATAGAGCTGTGAGGCCCAATAAATCAAACAAAAAATAGATTTAATCAATTTTCAGTAAACATTTTTTTCCGATCTTTCCCATACAATGGAGTGTAAAACAAAAACGATTCTCATGTGTTTTGGAGACACTGCATTGTAAGTAACTTAATTGAACGTGCTTTTTTTTAAATACCAAAAATGTTTTTAAAAATATTTATAAGATTCTTTAGAAAATAGATTATCGATTCTTGCAGTCAAAAACATTTCTTAGAAATAGTCATTATTCTGATATTTGGTCAATAAGCTTGTTTCTTAAAAACTTGAGAGATTTTTAATCGTAAATTAAAGCTTATTAATGGAAAGTTAGACAGTCACAGGGGGGGGGGGGGTATACCAGTTCGATCAAAATTTGAGATTCTTTCTAAATGCATCATTTTATAATATGGATTTCATTTGATACATCGTTATTGATATGAGAGCGAATTCAGTTTTGTAAAAATATATTGCATTTTTTTGTATTATACAAATGTTGCCATAAATTGCAAGGATGTTGTGCATTTTTGAGCACATTCTATATTTAATACTTTCAGTTTTTCGATATTCCTAAACGTAAAATTAAAAGTAAAAAGTTTTACACTGAAAATGCCAGCGGTAAAAGTAAAACCAAGGAATATGGAATATAAGGGAGATACAAATGACGCGGACCTCCCTACCATATGATTATACATTCTTTGCAGACGGTACTTCATTTGAATAAGAAATATTTCTGTGATGTAAAAATACTGCGTATACAATAACCTATGTCTTATTCAGATGAAGTACCGTCTGCAAAGCATAATCATATGCTTATAGGGCGGGCCGGGTCATTCCATACTCCTTGGGTAAAATTAATTATTTTAAGTCCCCCTTGGTTTTCAACCTTACATGGAGCTTAAAGGGACTATATTTTTGTGAATTTATAGCGTGGAATTTCTTATTCAAAATATGCCCTAAAAGTTTATCTGATCAGAATTGCATCAGGTATTAATAATTTTCTCTTTGAAAGCTGATTATTTTCTCAGATCACTAACTTCTGGCCTGTGAGAGACCCTTAATTAGCATGGACTATGTAAGGGAGATGGCATCGACCCGGCGCGGCCCGCCCTTCCAAGATTATTATACATGCTTTGCAGACGGTGCTTTATTTAAATAAGAAATATTTAACTGATTTACAAATACCGCGTACATTTATTCAGGATAAGTTATTGTACAGGGGAAAAAATAGGCTGAATAACCCAAACAAATACTTTTTTTTGGAATGCAAAAATATTAACAATATAAGTGTATTTTTTTATAATATTTAAAAAAAGGTTTTATTTAATAAGGTAAAAAGTAATAAGTAAAAAACCAATTTAAAAACGTTTAAAGACGACCTGCGAATTTATTTTTTTAAATGGAGTACCCCGTCTGCAACTTGCAAGGCATGTATAATCATATGGTAGGGCGGGCCGGTCGATTCAATCTCCCTTATATTCTATGCTCCTTGAGGAAACCAGGCAAAATATGAACTTTTGCAGTTCTTTGTCTGACCGTTAATACCTTTGTTCACTTATTTTTCCTAGCTCTGTATATGAAGATTCAAACATGTATAGGGACCGTGGGCATAAGTTCAAGTGACCCTCCATGCAAAAAGGACGGCACCCGATTCACACTGGTATCCTTAAAATCAATGTCTAATTATGCATGAATTATACGTGAATGTTTATAATTTTAAAAACTGATTATTTTCAACTGTGGTTTCATTAAAAAAGTGACGCATTTCTACTGCAGGAAAACATATGGGAATTATCAGTACTAAATACTTTTGAACCTTAAAAAACGACAATATCTCCCACATTTTTGGTCTAATAAATATTTTAAGGGAACCATTGTGAATCAGGCATTAGCATCTTTGCATGGAAATTAAAATTATGGTTACAGTCCCTTTAAAGCGCTTGTTTCTAGCATTAGTTTTGAAGGAGTATATTTGGCAAAGTAGTAATTTATATTTAGATTTGAAATATGTTTCAGGTCAAGTAAGATTACTGTGGAATGTATAGAACTTGGTCTGGAACATCTTCCTGTAGAAGTGGATGCAGCTACTCAGGGATTCATCATCATTAAATACTACAACAACAACAACAACAAAAAAAGCAAAACATAAACAACAACATCAACAAAAAAACATAATCAACAAAAAATTAATAAAAAAACAACAACAACAATAGAATAATATCAATATCAACAACAACAACGACAACAACAACAATAATATCAACATCTACATAAACAACAACAACAACAAAAACAATAAAAACAAAATCAAACAGAATAATAATAACAACACAACAACAACAATTAACAAAAACAATTCAGAATAATAATAACGTAAACAACATTAAACAGGAAAACAGCCATAAAAACAACAAAATAATAACACCATCAACGACAACATTAAACAAAAAAGGACAATAACAATAAACAGTCTAATAAATAAACAACACGTAAAAATAAGAACATCAGTAATGAGAAAACAGACCAATCTTGAAAAGTCTTGAGAAATGAATTTTTGTCAAACTAGAAGGATACTGTTTGTTTTTTTTTATTTAATGGCGTATTTTTTACATTAACTAAAAATATATATATTTATAAATTCAAACAAAAATTTAGACTGAAATATCCAATAAAAATAAATTGGTAAGTTTTCTATCACAAATTAATTAAAATACGAACTTATTCGAAACTCTTCTTTAATTTCCCAATTAATCATTTTTCAAGTAAGAAACCTAAGTAGAAAATTATATCAATTTTACACAACTTATAAAGAATGAATATTAAGATGAATTTTATATGCTATTTTCAAATTAATTAGGATAAATATAAGGAAAATGATGAAGATAATAAAAAGAATAATAAAGAGGATATAGATAAGGATAATAATGAGGATAATAATGATGATAGTAAAGTCGATAATAACGATAATAATATTGATAATAATAAGGATTATAATGAAGATAATAATGATAATAATAATGATGATAGTGAAGTTGATAATAATGAAAATATTATTGATAATAATGATGATAATAATGATGATAGTAATGTTGATAATAATGATGATAATAATGATGATAATAATGATGATAGTGATGTTGATAATAACGATAATAATATTGATAATAATAAGGATAATAATGAAGATAATAACATGGATAATAAAGAGGATATAGATAAGGATAATAATGATGATAATAATGATGATAGTAAAGTTGATAATAAGGATAATAATATTGATAATAATAAGGATAATAATGAAGATAATAACAAGGATAATAAAGAGGATATAATTAAGGATAATAATAATGGTAATATGTTGATAATAATGATGATAATAATGATGATAGTAAAGTTGATAATAATGGTAATAATGTTGATAATAATGATGATAATAATGATGATAGTAAAGTTGATAATAATGAAAATAATATTGATAATAATGGTGATAATAATGATGATTAGGTTCTAAACCTCACTGGGAATAATATTACTACACTCAAGAACAAGGTAAAAACATCTTTTTCTATTCTAGACTAACGTGGGAAGTACATTTTCAGAATTCAACATGTTTCAAGAAATAAAAACGACGATATCTTCCTTATTGTTTATCAGTTTGAGGTTTAAAGGAAACCATTTTTAATAACACATCTTGTTTTAGAAAGGACGTTCACTTGAAATTACGTGTATAGTGTTTTTAAGAAGTACTTGGAAACCCAGCTTTGCCCGAAAAATAATCTTCATAAAAAAAGTCGCCCCACTCAAATTATAACTTTAAAACCAAACTAAAAACATTTCCCTGGTTCATAATGAGTTTCCAAATTAAAATTTGAAGCAAATCGGTCAAAGTGTTTCTGAATAATATGATTGGACAAACAGAGATTTATGTTTTTAATAAAAGTTTCGCGAGTGGTTGAGTTTTGAAGTTGTAGATTAGCGCCATTATATTTAAAATGTTGACCAATGTTTCCAGGAGTTCCAGCTTGCCGGGCTGGTCAACCTTCAGAGGGTCACCCTAGCGGCAGCAAACCTCACTAATATAGAAGAGAAAGCATTTCTAGGTAAAAAAACAGGATTTTTTTTGTATATTTTCAAATTTCAAAAGAACTATACGTTCTTGCCACTAACTCAAATGTTCTAATCCCAATATCTTTGCAACCATGAGGTGTACAACTTTGATATTTCAAACTTCGATTATTTGATCCAACAGAATTTATAGTTTAAAAAACAAAGGTCTAAATTTGGTTTCAAAGATATCAGGGTTAGAAAATTAGAATTTGTAGCAAAGAATCAACCCCCTTACAATTCCAGTAAGGTGGCTTTCAATCTTCCATTTCGTAGATTTTTTGGAGGGGGGGGAAAGGGATTTTTATCTATATGAATGGGGGCGAGGGAGAGATTGGAGAGGGGTTAGGACTTTTTCTATATTGTCAAACATGTCCTAATGAATAGGATTGTTTTAAGATTTAAATATAAAATACTCTTTCAAATTTGACTTTCTGACGTTTTAGAGGAAAATATTACTTTGAGAAGTAAACAATGGTACTTTTTTCAGTTTATAAAGGTTTGTTAATATTTATTATTGGATCATTTCAAAAATATTGGGACAGTCTTTATAAATCTACTGAAGCCAAGTTTAATTATTGATAACGTTTTATTTTAGGTTTGCTGAACCTAGTAGAGTTGGATTTATCTTTTAACAGGAATACATTTTAGAATTTTATACATTTAAAGAGACTCTCGACATATTTTTAACTGTCTTTTTTAAAAACATTGTATACTTTTTAACTAATCAAGTTTTAAACAAATATTTCAAAAGTTTGAAATGAATTGTTCATATTTACTATTTTTGTAAATAATAGTCCTTTAAAAATGAGTAATTTTAAACATTTTAAAGTCTGTGGGAGGGGGGGAGTCACGGTTTTCCTGGGTCTCCTGGTTCTCCTAGTTCTCCTGGTATTCCTGGATCTCCTGGTTCTCCTGGTTCTTCTGGATCTTCAGGTTGTCCAGGTTCCCCTGATTCTCCTGATCCTCCTGTTCTCCTCGGTTTCCTAATCCTCAAGGTTTTCTATTTCTCCCGGTTCTCCTGGTTCTCCTGGTTCTCATGGTTCTCATGGTTCTCCTGGTTCTCATGGTTCTCCTGGTTCTCATGGTTCTCCTGGTTCTCATGGTTCTCCTGGTTATCCTGGTTCTCCTGGTTCTCTTGGTTCTCCTGGTTCTCCTGGTTCTCCTGGTTTTCCTGGTTCTCCTTGTTCTCCTGGTTCTCCTGGTTTTCCTGGTTTTCCTTGTTCTCCTGGTTCTCCTGGTTTTCCTGGTTTTCCTGGTTCGCCTTGTTCTCCTTGTTCTCCTGGTTTTCCTGGTTTTCCTGGTTCTCCTGGTTTCCCTAGTTCTCCTGGTTCTCCTGGTTCTCCTGGTTCTCATGGTTCTCATGGTTCTTATGGTTCTTATGGTTCTCCAGGTTCTCCTAGTTAAAATGTATTGGATTAGATTAACTTCAGTTCCCAGTTCAACATTCTCCTTTACTCTCACCCTAGTTAGTTTAAGCCTAGCTAACAATCCTATCAGGAGTATAATAGCAAACCAATTCCAGGTTAGATATTATTATTATTATTGTCATTATTATTATTATTATTATTATTATTATTATTATTATTATTATTATTATTATTATTTTTACTTTAATTAATTTTATCATTATCATCATTTCCTATTATAATCAATATATTCTAATCTAGCCTCTGCGTGGTTTGCTGAAACTAGATTTATCTTACTGCAGAATTGACAATATTGAAGAGGAAGCATTCTCTGGTCTCCAAAACCTAGGTTTATTTTTACCATTAATTCTTTTCTAAAAATAAAACCAAAAACTGTTTTCAGATAAATTAAATAAGATTAAAACTTTCAATACAATGTACTTTCACGGAGCCATTTACAAAATGACACAAATTCCTTAAAAATTCCAAAAATGTTTTATTTTTGACTTTTAGATAATAGCACCGAGTTTCCTGCGAAAATTTCGCATTTTCAGATTTCGTTCACTCGCGAAAAAAATACGAAAATTTCGCTAAAATAATGCAAAAATAATTTCGGGGAAAATGCAGAATTTTCAAAAGAAATGCAAAAGTTTAAAGAGAAAGTTGCGAAAATTGATCAAAAAAGACGAAATTTTGAAAATATTCAAGATTTATTTTCAAAGAGGGATTTATCCGCGAGCCCAATTGATGGATTAACACAAAATATAAATATAGTTTTAAGAACGACTAGGAGACATCAGACAATTCATAGATTTGCTTGAAAATACTTTCTGGACCGTTAAGATATTTCTTCTTAGAATACATAATAAAGTCTACTACGAGAAGAACCAAAATAATTCGGAATTCTGGACCAAATGGGATAATTTTTTTTTGAGGACACTCATGCGTAACCTGGGGTTAACATAGGCCAAAAAATAACTGATTTTTTATTTAATTTTTTTCCACGGGCAATGCCGGGCCCTTCAGCTTGTATTTTATATTGCTCTAGGTTATTACAGCTATCACGGAATACAAAAGAAACTTCCATAAAATTATTTGTCCTTCAGTTTCTGGGAGGAATGTAAACAAAGTTTAGATTCACTGCTTTTGTTAACATTTCTCCCAGAAACTGCAGTACATTTCCTATTATACTTCTTGTTGAAGTGTTGTATCGTACTGTCAATATTTTATACAAATTACAGTCCTTCAAATTACCAAAACATTGTATCTAGAGAGGTTGTCCATGCACGGAAACGTACTGCATGTGTTGCCTGGTGTACTGCCTGGAAGCCTTCATGGGGTGACTCTCCATGAGAACCCATGGAACTGTGATTGCAAACTTAGGAATAAATCAAATCAGATATTAAACACTTCGCTTAAAGTGTCAGCTTTTTATTGTTATTCTACAACCCTTTCAGCAATTTAATATTACGAACAATATGCCAGGGGTTTTCCTTAGTAGTATTCTGTATAGTATGCATCTATAATATTCTGTTGAGTAGCATAGAACTGCCAAGAGTTAATCTTGATCTTAATTTATTATGCTTTCCACTTATACTAATGAGATTAAGCCTTGGAACCTAAGAAATCTGAAAAAGGAGAAAGATATTTGAATTTTGACATATTTCCTTAAAAGACATTCAATTGATGAACTCAGTTAAAGATATAAAAAATTGGCGGATATTGAATACGGATAATTATTTTATTGGAAGGATATTCTATAGATCTGACATTTCACAAAGAGAACATTTTAAAATTTTTGGCAAATTAAGAACAGGCCACTTTTATATCAAACATTTCATAATTTCATTGGAATCCACAATGATCCAAAGATTGCAGGCTTTTACAGATAAATCATTGATTCATTTTCCAAATAATTCTTATAGTAAAACTTTAAATGTACAGATGCTTTGTAATTTCAGAATATACATGTCTAGGGCTTCAAAAAAAAAACTACAAAAGCATCAGTGACGTAAATAAAAGGCCAATGCGTTGCAACACTTTAAAGCCGACCTACTCTTGAAAGTTGGTGCAATGTATGAATGATTTGAATTGGTTTACAGAACCCTGAAACATTGGTTGGACTCTAGTAATGTACCCCGTCAGGTGGAGCCAACATGCTCCACTCCGTCCCGTCTTCTTGGATTCCGTGTTGGAACCCTCAGCAATCCTGAGTTTGCATGCGCTCCAATTGTTAAACCTGGGTCAAGCTTCCTCACAATAGAGGAGGGAGAGGATGTTACCCTGATATGTCATGTTGATGCTGATCCTGCTGCAGATATCTACTGGACCTTCAACGGAAGAAAGGTCGAGGAGAACGTCTTTAAGTTCTCCACCAAGCAACTGTATGAAGGTAGGATAGTGTTTAAATTTATATGGAAGTTAAAGATTATATCAATGTAATTTCAAGTGACTATTTTTTTTAAAATATCATTCTTGATTACAAGGCATGTAGCATTATTTATAGAAAATATACCATTGCTCTTCTATCTGTTTTTACATTAGAAAAACAAAAAAATTTCCAAAAATTTCAGTCAGGGGTTCAAAAAAAGTACCATTTGGGAATTTGGATAGATTCTTTTAAATTGATATTCACTTGAAATAATGTATCTTCAGTCACCTTAAATTCTAAATTTTAAAAAGGAAAATGATTAAAAGACGTTACATTTTTCTTAGGTTCTCAAGGATATCGAAGTGAGCTACGAATTACAAACATCAGTTCTACAGAGAACGGTTCCTTTAGTTGCTCTGCCCGAAACAAGGCTGGGGTATCCATGTCCAACTTTACACTTTCCGTGTCCCATGGAGATATATCAGGGGCTATGGAGCTGAAACTTGAACACTTTGTAGTGGTCAGCATCTGTGTTATTATTGTGCTCCTTCTGTTGGTGATAGCTGTAACACTCCTTCTAATACATCTTTGCCGGAAATATGGAGAGAAACCTAGAGATCCACGACCACCAACTCATATGCCCAAGTACATCCAGATGGGGACTGGTAAGCTAACTGCAAGTCCTTCCAATACAAGCTACCTCGCCACCCCAGATATTCTAACAGAGATCTCAAACTTTCAGCTTACCCCTGACTCTAGCTGTATTAGTATGGATACTGTTTCCACCCCGGCATATAGCGAGCATACGGATGTATCCATTATAATGCAGGACTACGGAAACATAGATAAAGGAAACCCAATCATAGGTATGCAAGGGTCAATAGGCAAGATACACATCAAGAAATTGAAAAATGAAAAATTTCTGGAGAATTCGTTTCAGGATCGTGTTATTTTTAAGTTTGATTTTACTGAATCTACTGATTTCCAATATTTAAATATATTAAATGTTGGTTGATTGATTGCAAACTATTGACCTGTATAAACCTGAAGGAGGAGTGAGTAGGAACCCTGGTATAGAAGAGAGGAAGTATTTAGGTTGGGTCGGAGGAAACCAATCTATCTCAAGGCAGGGGTTCATATTTCATAGAGTTACTCCCCCTCCTCCCCTCTCTTGTAATTAAATGTAACTTCTCAATAATTCCGTTTGAATCATTTTCAGTTCCGTGCACTTTTTTAATCTAGAGCTTCTCAAGCACTTTAAGAAAGCAAAACCATGACTCTAATCCAGACACTTTTATGGAACACAAAGGAGAGAAAAGAAGGAGGAAAGAAGAGAGGAGAGAAGAGACGGAGAAGTAAGATTGCATCCACGGAATCAAGACCAGGAAGACCGTAGGGAGAACAGGACTGTGTCCTCGGAGTCAATAAACAACTACTTACAGAACATGTTCAGTGCCAGTTCCCAGGTATTAATTTGCACCCTACTACTTCTACATTTGGAATTTTGTTGATGCAGAATTGTTTGGAATGAAATGGAAGGGCTCTCAATTGTGCGCAAGTTAAATCTACTTGTATTGGACACCCTTCTCTTATTCTATACCACACATGCCACACAACCGCACCCCTGACCACCCCACTCTCTAGTTTTACCCTCTACCACACATTTCCTATCCCTATATACTTTTTACCACACTCTAACAATCTCCCACTCTCTTCCCTCCTTATACACCATCTACCATTCTTCCACACCTTCCCCTTACCACAAAAGGTTAATGCTTTAAATTATAAAGTGGCTTTCTTAGATTATTATGAACTTGGTGGACTAAAATTATCAATATTTGTTAAAAATATTCAAAATTCAGAATTATTGGATAAAACTCTGTTTAATGAAAACATTCCATGTAATTTTAGGGTCTATTACAGACTAAAGTAAATTATAATATCAGTTTTCAAGTAAATTACAAAAATCAATGATAATGTTAATTACGCCCCCCTCTCCATTTACTCTGTCAATTTCCTAGCTATTCTTTATTGCTGCATAGGTTATGAAGTCATAATCATAAGAAAACCATGATTACATTAAAAATCAGTTTGCAGATAGAAGAACAAGAATATCTCCTGTAATTTTGTTTATAGAAAGGGTTTAAAACGGCGAATCAGGCATTATTAGCAAACATACTAAATTTTTTAGAATTTGTATAATTGTCTCTTAATGGATGGGAAAACAACAAATGTCCAAATCTACAATTTTACAATGAAATATTCTGCAGCTTATACAGTGGGTTCAACTAAACATGACTGTTTGAAGACGACCAAAAACATTTCTTGCTTTATAACCATAAACAGATCATGTTTTAAATAAAATATTCTTTATTCTTCAAAAGCAGTTTTACTTAATTGAGTCTCTAGTCTAGTCCATTTTAAATTTCAATTTTTTTGGAACACCCTGTATGTTCACGCTTGATGATTGTGTGCTTGTGCGCGCTAAATTGTGCACAAATCAATTCCCAGCAAAATTGACGGAAGTGTTTGGCGAGCTTGAGGTTTAGATTTTCATGGGAAGAAGGGGGTAATACAGTAACACAGTAAGGAAAGTGGAGCTAATAAAGATATTATAAAAATAGGATGTTTGTATTTTAAATTTATAAACATTTCAAAATAGGATAATCTCAAATTAGTTTATTAAACTATACTAAATAGAGTTTTCAATTAAAAAAACATGATCCCCACTTCAGTTTATTTTTTATCTTATTAAAGGAACTGTACCCGGACCCAGTGAGATCTGTCAGTAACATAGATTCTACATGGTCACACTCAACTCTAGGTAAAATTAAAAAAGATGCAATGTTAGTTATCGAGATCGGTTTAAAAATTTAAAAAAAGATTAAACGCACATTTTCTTATAACCGCCAAACCGACGGAAAGAATATTTCAAATTACAAGCTTTTCTTCAAAATTTAAATTAATGTAAAATGCACAAACTTCTGAAGAAAACATGATTTTGGTAGTTAGATATATTTTTACGATTGCATATACAATTGTACAATTGTAGGTGAAAGGATACAATATTAACTCTCTAGTATTCTGGTTCACGCGCAAACAATTTAATTTTCCATTTTTCTCAACCAAAATTTAAATCATTATTCCGGCTTCTTCCAAAATATAGAAGTCTTATATGTCCCAGACGTCTTATATGTTATCACAAAACTCATTTCTAAAACGTTAAATTCATTATATTTGCTCATCTAAAGAGAAGAAAGGAGTAAATTCCAAAGACTTAAAAATATTATTTTTAACAAAAAGGTCGAAAATAGATCAGCCATCCCTAAAAATAGAACTATAGACATAACTTTAGGTGACACATATTTGTTAAACTTCACAGTTTATTTTTATTTGTGGTTTCCAAGCAAAAGTGAGTTCGCATCTTTTGCTTATAAGAAATTTAAAACATTTCGAGTCAGAAAAAAACAACATTATCTTACACATTATTGATAAGATTAAGGTTTCAAGGGTAGCGTTGTATAATTGGGCAAAGCCATCTTTGCGCAAACTTGAAATTACGCTTATAGTCTATAATTAAGAAATGAAATAAGATTGTTTCTTGTTGACTGAAACACCCAGCTTAGATTAGAAGCTAAATTGTTTTTGATAAAAGTCGACTCACTACACCTAGTATCTTTTAACTGCAGCTTTAAACATTTCTGGGGTTCTAGAGAGTTCAGAGTCCAAAACTAAAGAACGAAACGTTTTGACTTAAATTTTAAGTTCATGGTTAAATGCCACTTCTGACTTAATTTAAACCTGAACTTTAACCGTGAGGTTAAATATTTAACCCTGTGGTTAAATATTTAACTCGCCGAAATCGACGAGTTAAAATTTAAACACAGGTTTAAATTATCTTGAAATACTGCGTTTTCCCTATTTGTCTATTATTCAATCATCATTCAGCTGCAGCTGAGAAAACGGCATTCAACTTATCGATATATTTAGAAATGAAAACCTTGTTAAAGAAATTTCACGTTTTAGATAAATTAATTTCTGGATGTAAACCCAAAAAACGGTTGTATGTTTTGTTTTCAGTTACGTAAGAACAGCTGATTAGCGATGGTTATGTAATATTCTCCATAAATCCTTTTCTCTGATTGGTTCAGATTTTCCCGGGAAATTCAAATTTAAAATTGAGAAAGTTTAATATTTAAATAGCTATTCATTATTTTACAGAACTTTTAACCTCGAACTTAAAATTCGCGCATTCTTTAGTTTTGGACTCTGATCAACAATCGGAAAAAGGAATTTTGAGTTATGATTGTAAAAACAACAGCACATAAACCCAGGACGGGCCTACACAAGAGTTGCTTCAATTTTCAAGACTGTGTTTGCTTCAAAGTAACGCAAGGCATTGGCCTTTTGATATTACCGCACTTTCTCACTTAAACTTGAACTTAAGTACGTTCTATTTTTTAAATTTAAAGAATTTTAAATGTGGAGGTGGATTGCTTTAAACTTTTTACTCTATGTCCTTTTTTTTCTTTAACGTTTTGTAGTCTTAAAACTATAGCATTTGTTTAGAGCTCTATTTTTTGAAATGATATTCTCATCTAGAGATGACAATTTTTAGATCCCTTTAACAAACAGATAGACAAAGAAAGTAGATAAATAGATAAATAAATAGAATTCAAACCATTTTTTAAATATCTAAACAATCCCTTTTACATGTTTATTTATAGACTCTACCTGGGCCAGGAATAATCCTTATCTTCACACCTCTCGTCCTTACATTGTTCCCCTTACTCGTCCCGTTAGATCGGACGAACAGTATCCAGTTCCGTCCTTAGAGTTCCAGTCCCCACATTATCCAGATCGTCTTTCGTCCTCAAGGTTAGTACAGAGGTTTCATTAAAATATGAGAATTCAAGTGACTTGATTGAGATTGAGCTGAGCTTAACTTTAGAAAATGGTGTGTTTAACTCGTTAAAAGTTAAATTAAAGGAATTGAGTATTTACCACAATATTTTTTATTTGTTTTATATATGATCCAATTTAAACGACAATTAGTTGGCCGCCAGGTGTCTCTGCTCTCGATGTTTCTGTTGTTCCACGTGGGAGAGACACACCTAGCGGAGAATTATGAAGATATCCTTGTTTTTCCATTAAAAATTAGTCTATTTCAAATTGTTGTTTTTAATCAAAGCGACTTGCGGATTTCACACCAGAAACAATGAAATTGTTTAATACTTTTTTAAATGGCAAAATTAAGATATCTTTCACGTTATTACTTAAAGATTACTGCTGTAAATACAGGATCAGCTGAGCGTAACATAGGAAATGACGTCGTTTAGTTCGTATTCTTTAAGAATTCGTATATATATTCGTTTAGTTCGTTAACAAAATAGTTGAATTGAATAAAATAAACTTTCTTTATTTCAGATTGTCAGACCCCCTGTACGAATCCATCAGCAGTGTTCGATTTGCCAAAGAAAATATCCAGGACGGAGTAGGAAGGTATTCTAGGGACGGAAAAACTATCCAGGACGGAGTAGGAATTATTCTCAGGAACGGAGAAACTACGCAGGCCGGAGTAGGACGGTTTCCTAGGGACGGAATAACTATCCAGGACGGAGCAGGAAGGTTCTCCGATGGTAAGGAAAACATAGTGATACGAACCGAAGATTCAGTTCAAGATATTCTAAGAAAACTCTCAGGTGAGGAGACTGTAGTGCTCACAGAACAACCCAGAGACAGTTCTACTCCGAATCCAGATCAAACCCGTGCAACTGCTCAGGGTTATAAAGAGTGGGTGAAGGACCCAAGAAATATAGAAGGAAGGAGCCATCTGGAAAAGAAAGGTCAAAACAAAGAGAGAGAAGTGAAGAATGAAAGTGGGAAGGATAAGGGAAAGGACGGAGAAGAAAATGATGGAGAGAGAAGGGTTTACTCCTGGGATGACAGGTTTGATTCTCCGGATATCAGTAAGGAACTAGAGACAGCTTTCTTCAACCTAGATGCTGGAGAAACAGAAATATAAAACTTATCCTTTTATATGAATAATTGTCGCAATCTTGAAGAATTTCGATTTGAAATACAAACAATAAATTAATAAGATATGAAATTCTTGTACTATATGCCAAAGATGTTCTAAAAAAATAATATTTTTTCATCTTCTAAAAAAACTTCTTTTTATAATTAACAAAAAAAGAAGTTTAAAGGATTTTTTACATCTTATTAGATTACACGCAGTGAACTGATTTTGAAATAGAAAAATGTGTTTTTTTTTAAAACATATTCACTTTTTATGTTACAGATATAAACGTAGAAATAAAAACCATATATATTCGTAAACTGTAATGTGATAAATATTAACTTGTTCAAATTTAAAAGAAGTTTAGAAATATTTTAATGTTTAAAATAAATGGATTTCTTTATTTTTAATTTCAACAAAAAAAAATCAGCTTTTTACAATTATAGCTTGTAATTTTTACCATTGCTAAAAACAGAGCCTAGAATCCTTCAATAAAATATTACAGGGACTGTCCTTGTCATTTCCGGTGACCTTTAGATTAAAGAGGGGCATGTACGATTCAAAATGGTACCTTAAAAACTTTCATGATGAGGTAGATATCGTTATTTTTCTACCTTGAACAGTGTTCAATTCTGAAATTTTTCCCCCATGTTTCTGCAGTGGAAACCCGTAAGTCTACATTATAACAAATTTTCTAAGAAAAGAGAAGACAAATTGTTTTCTGGAACCATTGTGAATTGGACATAAACAACATTAAAGTAGTTTATGTACAGTCCTTTACGTGATTATACAAATACTTATAATACGTAATTTGATGGACGCGTTCGTTTTTTTTCATTTGTTCGTTCATCGTTCGTGAACGACCCATTTTGTTCAGTTTTTTTCAATCGTTAAAAAAAATAGTTTGTTCTCAAAAATATCGTTAATTTTTCATCAACTTCGTTCGTTCTCTCAGTGAACGATCATTCTGTAAAATCGTTTGTTCAGTAAAATTGTGTGTTTAATAAATCGTTCGTTTGGTAAAAAAATTGTTGGAAAAACTCATTTGTTTTTCAAAAAGTTTGCTAAGAAATCGTTCGTTCAATAAAACACGATCGTAATGTCAAAATGTTTTGAAAAAATCGATGATTTTCTAATGCGTTTGAATCGTTTGTTTTTTCGTTCATGTGAAAATATCTGCGACAGCTTAAAAATGTGAAAAGTCCCCGGATGAAATATTAATTTTTGTCTGAGTCAGATTTTTCTAAAAAAAATCTTTATTTACGATTTTTTATAAACTTTAAATTCAAAAAGTCATTGAAAGGAGCTTTTAATCAAAATTGATTAAACCAAGCTTTGGATAGCTTCCATGGCCAATAGCCATAATAGGGCAAACAAGTTTTTTAAATGAAAGGTATATTTTGACCTTTTATTTAAACCGGTATTTAATTTTAAGAATAATCCGTTTCAACGAAGCAAAATAATTATCCGGGCTCATGATCTTTATTTTAGTGCACTTAAAAATTAACAATATTTTCTAACATTTTAAATCTAAATATAGAAAATGATTCATTGAAAACTTTTACTTGAACTACCCGTCGAGGTATGGAAGGCCTACCTCAGGACATCGTCCTTTGTTTCTTAAGGACGGTATTGTCGTTATATATATGGTATATAGAATAGATTGTTAACAACCTACCTTGGTCCTTGGTTTACAAAACAACGTTTAGTTTTGGATAACTACTTTACTTCGTTTTTTATTTAAAAAAACGATAATTTCGTTAAAAGTTTATTTGTCGTTCTAAAATCAATATTTTCAGATAGTGCACATCTTTAGACACATCTTCCATATTATCTTCTTCTCATTCTAATCTTTACTTTATTCTTAAATATCCTTTGTCTACGTAACAGCTATCTTTTGAAGCGCTTTATTTTTAGTTGAAATTGCGAAAGTTTTGATATTTCATGTTTATCCAAATAATACTCATTTTTAAAGGATCGGCATGGAGATAAGGTAAAAATTTGAAATACGAGGAATGTGACTCAAATATGATACTGGCGTTCCTTCACTCACTCATTTATTTAGTTTGAATATGACATTGTTTGTAGGGGAAAAAATCAAAATATGACTAGTGATTTAGTTGCTATACGAAGAAACATCGGAAAGCCATGACAATATTACCTCCAGACATTGACATAATGGAAAAAAAGTAAAACTGAGAGAATATTTAAAAATGACTTACAAATGACAACCCAATTGCAAAATAGAGCAATCACTCTTATAGAATCACAAAATGTTAAGTAGTTATTAGTTAACACGTATTGGTTAAAACAATAAATGTGGAAATACATACCACTTATCAATTTGTACTTTTCCTATTAAATCATGAAAAATAAAAATTTATGATAACCATGAAATATATGTAAATGCGTGCAAAAACATATTGTTTTCTTAGGTCTTAATCATGCATACTGATGTAAACATTAAAATTTGTAAATCAGAATTCTGATCAAATATTGCTTTATATGTTTAAAAATCTAAGATGTGTAATTCCCCAAAAAGTAATTAAAAAATCCGCAAAATTTTGTTATTTCTTAAAAATGAAAGCAACGTTTCTTATTTTGATTTGCTCACTTCACGGTATTAGCACTCAGCCTGTAACTGAAACAGAAGAGGATGAAAAGGTAAATATTTAATTCATAAAATCAGAAAATGATATGTAATAGTTTCTATAAATCTGTGATTTACATACTGAAGGGTTTGTTTACCTTTAATAGTTGCCTCAGACTGTTAGTGTTAAACCCTTAATTATCTTTTACGCAAATACTTCTTTTATTTAAGAATTTTTTAAATGTTTATTCTTCATATTCTGCATATTCTTCATCCAACTATTTGCTACTTTAATGATCTCTCAAATAAGAAAGTTTCCTATTCTATGTACACAGACGTAAGGTCATTTTAAAGTTTATTTTGTCTCTGCATGCCAGAAACAAATCTCAAGAATCTATAAAAACTGATATATATTTACGGAAAATGTGAAACTGAATGCTAGTTTTTAACAATTATCTATATGATAAAACAAAACATTCGTATATATATGTTGCGTATAGCCGGCCAAACGGCTGGACCGACTAAGCTGAATTTTTTTGTGGACACTCATAGGTGGCCGGGGAGTGTTATAGGCTAAAAAAATTCGAAATTATTTTTCTTAAGCATTTTTTTTATTTTTTTTCAAAAAAAAAAATTTCCACGGGCAACGCCGGTCCCTTTAGCTAGTACAATATAAAAATAAATATGGTAAAAGGTTACTTCTAATTAAAAGTCTATTTTTCTGAAATAATTCAAAAAATAGAAACCACTTAAAGTATTTTAGAATTAATTATAACTATTTGTAATATCAAAGTAAATCTTTGATGGAACTCAATCGGGAATTACTTACATTGTATTTGGATTATTACTTTTAGTAAATTTTTTAATTTATCATTGTTTGTCTTAAAAGTTACAATTCTGATTTGTATTCTTAGTTTTAATGATTCAAACGTTAGATATTTTAAATAGCATTATTCATTGCTTGAAATTTCAAAGGCTTAACACGTTATGTTACAAAGATAGAAGGGATAGAAAACTAAAATTTGAGGCAATTGATCAGTAAATCAGTGTATTAATTAAGCAATTATTATATATTAGCTGAAGTGCATAGCGTTGCCCAGGCTTCTCTAATTATTCGTAGTTATAGCTACCCACACTGATTCATAATTTTAACTAAAATACCTGGCGTTCCCCGTGGAATTTCTAAAGTTTCCAAAATTTGTTTTGTCTATTTCAACCCCCTGGTATACACATGGGTTTTCTAAATAAATGTCAGCAAATTTTGTCAAGCCGTTTGGCCAGCTATAACGAGTATATATAATATATGTGTTTATGCATTTATATTTACTTTAAGAATGAATCTTTAAATTATAAAAATTTACTTTTTTTAAGACGTGTGTTGAAGAGGTATGCATACCAGCTGCATATCCATTACTTGAACCTAAAGAAACCCCAACTATTGTTTACGCAGGTATATATTCTATATTATAGACTTGTCACAAAAAACTCATTTTTATTTGAATTTTGAATTATCTTGTTTAGATTTACAGCTACGACAAATCCTAGATATTAATTTAAAACGAAGAACTATCACAGTTGAAGTTTTCACTGCCCTCAAGTGGATTGATGGATGGTAAACAGTGTTTTAAAAATAAATATTAATGAATTAAAGGGACTGTAAGCGAAATTGAAATGAAAAGATGACAATACCCCGAGTGACAACGGTACTCTTTATTCTTTATGTAATCAATAATGTATAAGATATTGTCGTTTTTATCTAGTTGGAACATTTTTTAAATCTGTTGATAATTCCCAAATATGTTTTCCTGTCTGAGAAATGCAAGATAAAGTTTTTCAGATAAACCACATCAATTAAAAATAATAAGTTTTCTAAATTACAAAAATTAATACCTATTCATACTGTAACGCTCTAATGATACTGCTGAGAATCGGCCATTGTTATGTTTAAATGTTAAAATTACGCTTACTGTCTTTCGAAAGCAATTAAAGCAAAAATTGTATTTAATTTGTTTTGTTAAATTGAAAATTTTAATGTTTCATTTATTAATACTAAACCTTTCAGGGTCGAATCCACGAAAGATAAAGCTCTTGTTGGAGGAAAAGTGAGGGAAAATATTCTGGTTATTGATGTACAAATTATGAATTTGAGAAAAATCACGAAATGGAAAGAGGTTCAGGGAGGAGAAAACAATGTGTATGCCTATCCAAACGGCACAGTAAGTCTTATTTTTAATGAGAATATTTATAGAACTTTCTCAATATTTTAGTTCTAAAAATTTTGGAATCAATCAGCATCGATTTTCAGATATATTTGATTAAGATTTGGACAATTAGAGTATGCGGAGTTTCTTAAATTGACAATATTGTAAAAATACTAATTCAGGGTTCAGTTCTTGTAACTGATTATCAGGCTGAGATTGAGTTTGCTTGTGATATGGATTTTAATATGTATCCATTTTACAAGATTGACTGCCAATATATGATTACTACTCCAGGGTTCGATTCAAGGTAAACTCTCCTTCACAATGTAATAATTACTCGTCTTAAACTCTAATTTTCTTATCCTTATATCTACACAACCTGATGTCATAGACCTTATTATCATCATTATTTTTGCTTGATCAAAGAATCAAAAAGTAAAAATATAGAGATTAGTATATTAATAGAGTTTAAATGACTTATCAGTTTGATTATTTAGCAACGTTTTTTGAAATTTGCTCTTTTTTGTTTAGATGTTCTAGGCACCCTTATTTTGAAAACGTTGAATTATCAATAACAATAAAAATATCTGCATGAAGATTGTACTATGTGTACAAAACGCCAGGCTTTTTTTATCCTCATTGTTTTCTATAAAATAACTTCAAACACAGGTTTTCAACTTTTAGACAGAACAACTTCACTCATTTTACTTTATAGAAATATGAAAAAATAGTTCTGCCCTAAATAGTTAAAGAAAAGAGATTTCGAAAAATACTAATTTATAGTGATTTTTAGCAAAATTATTCTCAGAAGCAAACCTAACAGAATCAGGCTTGCACGCACGTTTGAATTTCAGGTATTTATAGACATAGCTTTATACATACATGTTACGCGAGCCATGCTGCGTATAGAAAGTCTGTTTGTCGCCCCTGCGTATTTCTGAGTT